>NC_052317.1:45702046-45712046 GCF_016432855.1 Salvelinus namaycush
CACCCTCCTGTATTCTATCTCCCTGTATTCTGCCCTACTGTATTCTACCCTCCTGTATTCCACCCTCCTGTATTCTATCTTCCTGTATTCTGTCCTACCGTATTCTACCCTCCTGTATTCCACCCTCCTGTATTCTACCCTCCTGTATTCCAACCTCCTCTATTCCACCCTCCTGCATTCTACCCTCATCTATGTTACCCTCATCTATGTTACCCTCCTGTATTCTACCCTCCTTTATTCCACCCTCCTGTATTCCACCCTCCTGTATTCTACCCTCCTGTATTCCACCCCCCTGTATTCTACCCTCCTCTATTCCACCCTCCTGTATTCCACCCTCCTGCATTCTATCCTCATCTATTCTACCCTCATCTATGTTACCCTCCTGTATTCTACCCTCCTGTATTCCACCCTCCTGTATTCCACCCTCCTGTATTCCACCCTCCTGCATTCTATCCTCATATATTCTACCCTCATCTATGTTACCCTCCTGTATTCTACCCTCCTGTATTTCACCATCCTGTATTCTGCCCTCCTGTATTCTACCCTCCTGTATTCTACCCTCCTCTATTCCACCCTCCTGTATTCTACCCTCCTGTATTCCACCCTCCTGTATTCCACCCTCCTGTATTCTACCCTCCTGTATTCTTCCTTTCTGTATTCTGCCCTCCTGTATCCTACCCTCCTGTATTCTACCCTCCTGTATTCTTCCTTTCTGTATTCTGCCCTCCTGTATCCTACCCTCCTGTATTCTACCCTCCTGTATTCCACCCTCCTGTATTCCACCCTCCTGTATTCTTCCTTTCTGTATTCTGCCCTCCTGTATCCTACCCTCCTGTATTCTACCCTCCTGTATTCTACCCTCCTGTATTCCACCCTCCTGTATTCTTCCCTCCTGTATTCCACCCTCCTGTATTCCACCCTCCTGTATTCTACCCTCCTGTATTCTACCCTCCTGTATTCTACCCTCCTGTATTCTACCCTCCTGTATTCCACCCTCCTGTATTCTACCCTCCTGTATTCTACCCTCCTCTATTCCACCCTCCTGTATTCTACCCTCATCTATGTTACCCTCCTGTATTCTACCCTCCTGTATTCCACCCTCCTGTATTCCACCCTCCTGTATTCCACCCTCCTGTATTCCACCCTCCTGCATTCTATCCTCATATATTCTACCCTCATCTATGTTACCCTCCTGTATTCTACCCTCCTGTATTTCACCATCCTGTATTCTGCCCTCCTGTATTCTACCCTCCGTATCTACCCTCCTGTATTCTAACCTCCTGTATCTACCCTCCTGTATTCCACCCTCCTGTATTCCACCCTCCTGTATTCTACCCTCCTGTATTCTTCCTTTCTGTATTCTGCCCTCCTGTATCCTACCCTCCTGTATTCTACCCTCCTGTATTTCACCCTCCTGTATTCCACCCTCCTGTATTCTTCCTTTCTGTATTCTGCCCTCCTGTATCCTACCCTCCTGTATTCTACCCTCCTGTATTCTACCCTCCTGTATTCTACCCTCCTGTATTCCACCCTCCTGTATTCTTCCTTTCTGTATTCTGCCCTCCTGTATTCCACCCTCCTGTATTCCGCCCTCCTGTATTCTGCCCTCCTGTATTCTACCCTCCTGTATTCCACCCTCCTGTATTCCACCCTCCTGTATTCTACCCCCTGTATCCACCTCCTTATCCGCCCTCCTGTATTCTACCCTCCTGTATTCCACCCTCCTGTATTCCACCCTCCTGTATTCCACCCTCCTGTATCCTGCCCTCCTGTATTCTACCCTCCTGTATTCTACCCTCCTGTATCCTACCCTCCTGTATTCTACCCTCCTGTATTCTACCCTCCTGTATTCTACCCTCCTGTATTCTACCCTCCTGTATTCTGCCCTCCTGTATTCTACCCTCCTGTATCCTACCCTCCTGTATTCTACCCTCCTGTATTCTACCCTCCTGTATTCTGCCCTCCTCTAACTATGTCCCTCCATGCAGCGTTATCTCCATCAGAACATCCTGTCATTATGTCCCATGGAAACTCTCAGTGCAATTTGATCCATTTCAACGTATTAGCAGCTTCTTAAGGAATCAGATATGGAGCAGGTAGATATGGAGTGGGAGTCTCTCTCTCCTAGTCTTATTAAGGTAGATATGGAGTGGGAGTCTCTCTCTCCTAGTAAGACATGGGGAAACATAAACAGTGTTGTAGTATATAGTGAATACAGAGATAGTGTGCATGTTATAGTATATATTGTATACAGGATGGATACAGAGAGATGGTGACGAGATGTGGTATATAGGGAATACAGGATGGATACAGAGAACACTGATGTCACTGTCAGACACCCTTAATCTCCTCCACCTTGGTTTGTGGAACATGTTGAGTCAACCGCAAAATCTTGGTAGTGACACAGAGACTGTCATTCTGACGGTTTACTGAGAGGTAGAGAGAGAGAGAGAGAGAGAGCGAGAGAGAGAGCGAGCGAGAGAGAGACAGAGACAGAGAGAGAGAGAGACAGAGAGAGACAGAGAGAGAGAGAGAGAGAGAGAGAGAGAGAGAGAGAGAGAGAGAGAGAGAGAGAGAGAGGAGAGAGAGAAGAGGAGAGAGAGAGAGAGAGAGAGAGAGAGAGAGAGAGACAGAGGAGAGGAGAGAAGAGGAGAGAGAGAGAAGAGAGAGAGGGAGAAGAGAGAGAGAGAGAGAGAGGAAAGAGAGAGAGGGAGAGAGAGAGGAGAGAGACAGAGAGAGACAGAGACAGAGAGAGACAGAGGAGAGAAGAGAGAAGAGAGAGAGAGAGAGAGAGAGAGAGAGAGAGAGAGAGGAGAGAGAGAGAGAGAGACAGAGAGAGAGAGGAGAGGCCAAACCACGACCAACAACATTGGAACTTTATGGAACAAAAAGCCTTCACTATATCATCCTGGAATATCCAAGGCCTGAGGTCATCTGCCTTTGGCCTAAAGAGCAGGAACCCGGACTTCACCAAAGAAATCGGTAATGCAGACATTGTCATCCTGCAAGAAACCTGGTACAGAGGAGACGGACCCACTGGTTGCCCTCTAGGTTACAGAGAGCTGGTAGTCCCATCCACAAACTACCAGGTGTGAAACAGGGAAGGGACTCAGGGGGAATGCTAATTTGGTATAGAGCAGACCTAACTCACTCATTAAATTAATCAAAACAGGAACATTTTACATTGGCTAGAAATTCAAAAGGAAATTATCTTAACAGAGAAAATGTCCTCCTGTGTGCTACCTATATCCCCCCACTAGAATCCCCATACTTTAATGAAGACAGCTTCTCCATCCTGAAGGAGGAAATCAATCATTTCCAGGCCCAGGGACATGTATTAGTCTGTGGCGACCTAAATGCCAGAACTGGACAAGAACCTGACACCCTCAGCACACAGGGGGACAAAACACCTGCCTGCAGGTGACAGCATTCCCCCCATATGCCCCCTAGGCACAACTATGACAACATAACCAACAAAAAGGGTCACAACTCTGAATACAGGAGGGTAGAATACAGTAGGACAGAATACAGGAAGATAGAATACAGGAGGGTGGAATACAGGAGGGTAGAATACAGTAGGACAGAATACAGGAAGATAGAATACAGGAGGGTGGAATACAGGAGGATAGAATACAGGAGTGATGCATAGTGCCAACTGTAAAGTTTGGTGGAGGAGGAATAATGGTCTGGGGCTGTTTTTCATGGTTCGGGCCCCTTCGTTCCAGTGAAGGGAAATCTTAATGCTACAGCATACAATGACATTCTAGATTATTCTGTACTTCCAACTTTGTGGCAACAGTTTGGGGAAGCCCTTTCCTGTTTCAGCATGACAATACCCCCGTGCACAAAGCGAGGTCCATACAGAAATGGATTGTGGAGATCAGTGTAGAAGAACTTGACTGGCCTGCACAGAGCCCTGATCTCAAACCCATCGAACACTTTTGGGATGAATTGGAACCCCGACTGAGAGCCAGGCCTAATATGCCAACATCAGTGCCCGACCTCACTAATGCTTGTTGCTGGTTGGAAGCAAGTCCCCACAGCAATGTTCCAACATCGAGTGGAAAGCCTTCCCAGAAGTGTGGAGGCTGTTATAGCAGCAAAGGGGGACCAACTCCATATTAATGAGATGTTCGAGGAGCAGGTGTCCACATACTTTATGTCATGGAGTGTACTGTATGTAAAAACTACCTAGACAGATACTGTTATGACTAGTGTGTGGATAGAGATAACCTACTCTATAGTACCCAAAAGAGATAATATGATAACGTTATGACTAGCGTGTGGATAGAGATAACCTACTCTATAGTACCCAAAAGAGATAATATGATAATGTTATGACTAGCGTGTGGATAGAGATAACCTACTCTATAGTACCCAAAAGAGATAATATGATAATGTTATGACTAGCGTGTGGATAGAGATAACCTACTCTATAGTACCCAAAAGAGATAATATGATAACGTTATGACTAGCGTGTGGATAGAGATAACCTACTCTATAGTACCCAAAAGAGATAATATGATAATGTTATGACTAGCGTGTGGATAGAGATAACCTACTCTATAGTACCCAAAAGAGATAATATGATAATGTTATGACTAGCGTGCGGATAGAGATAACCTACTCTATAGTACCCAAAAGAGATAATATGATAATGTTATGACTAGCGTGCGGATAGAGATAACCTACTCTATAGTACCCAAAGAGATAATATGATAATGTTATGACTAGCGTGCGGATAGAGATAACCTACTCTATAGTACCCAAAAGAGATAATATGATAATGTTATGACTAGCGTGCGGATAGAGATAACCTACTCTATAGTACCCAAAAGAGATAATATGATAATGTTATGACTAGCGTGCGGATAGAGATAACCTACTCTATAGTACCCAAAAGAGATAATATGATAATGTTATGACTAGCGTGCGGATAGAGATAACCTACTCTATAGTACCCAAAAGAGATAATATGATAATGTTATGACTAGCGTGCGGATAGAGATAACCTACTCTATAGTACCCAAAAGAGATAATATGATAATGTTATGACTAGCGTGCGGATAGAGATAACCTACTCTATAGTACCCAAAAGAGATAATATGATAACGTTATGACTAGCGTGCGGATAGAGATAACCTACTCTATAGTACCCAAAAGAGATAATATGATAACGTTATGACTAGCGTGCGGATAGAGATAACCTACTCTATAGTACCCAAAAGAGATAATATGATAATGTTATGACTAGCGTGCGGATAGAGATAACCTACTCTATAGTACCCAAAAGAGATAATATGATAATGTTATGACTAGCGTGCGGATAGAGATAACCTACTCTATAGTACCCAAAAGAGATAATATGATAATGTTATGACTAGCGTGCGGATAGAGATAACCTACTCTATAGTACCCAAAAGAGATAATATGATAATGTTATGACTAGCGTGCGGATAGAGATAACCTACTCTATAGTACCCAAAAGAGATAATATGATAACGTTATGACTAGCGTGCGGATAGAGATAACCTACTCTATAGTACCCAAAAGAGATAATATGATAATGTTATGACTAGCGTGCGGATAGAGATAACCTACTCTATAGTACCCAAAAGAGATAATATGATAATGTTATGACTAGCGTGCGGATAGAGATAACCTACTCTATAGTACCCAAAAGAGATAATATGATAATGTTATGACTAGCGTGCGGATAGAGATAACCTACTCTATAGTACCCAAAAGAGATAATATGATAATGTTATGACTAGCGTGCGGATAGAGATAACCTACTCTATAGTACCCAAAAGAGATAATATGATAATGTTATGACTAGCGTGTGGATAGAGATAACCTACTCTATAGTACCCAAAAGAGATAATATGATAATGTTATGACTAGCGTGTGGATAGAGATAACCTACTCTATAGTACCCAAAAGAGATAATATGATAATGTTATGACTAGCGTGCGGATAGAGATAACCTACTCTATAGTACCCAAAAGAGATAATATGATAACGTTATGACTAGCGTGCGGATAGAGATAACCTACTCTATAGTACCCAAAAGAGATAATATGATAACGTTATGACTAGCGTGCGGATAGAGATAACCTACTCTATAGTACCCAAAAGAGATAATATGATAATGTTATGACTAGCGTGCGGATAGAGAGAACCTACTCTATAGTACCCAAAAGAGATAATATGATAATGTTATGACTAGCGTGCGGATAGAGAGAACCTACTCTATAGTACCCAAAAGAGATAATATGATAATGTTATGACTAGCGTGCGGATAGAGAGAACCTACTCTATAGTACCCAAAAGAGATAATATGATAATGTTATGACTAGCGTGCGGATAGAGAGAACCTACTCTATAGTACCCAAAAGAGATAATATGATAATGTTATGACTAGCGTGCGGATAGAGATAACCTACTCTATAGTACCCAAAAGAGATAATATGATAATGTTATGACTAGCGTGCGGATAGAGATAACCTACTCTATAGTACCCAAAAGAGATAATATGATAACGTTATGACTAGCGTGCGGATAGAGATAACCTACTCTATAGTACCCAAAAGAGATAATATGATAATGTTATGACTAGCGTGCGGATAGAGATAACCTACTCTATAGTACCCAAAAGAGATAATATGATAATGTTATGACTAGCGTGCGGATAGAGATAACCTACTCTATAGTACCCAAAAGAGATAATATGATAATGTTATGACTAGCGTGCGGATAGAGATAACCTACTCTATAGTACCCAAAAGAGATAATATGATAACGTTATGACTAGCGTGCGGATAGAGATAACCTACTCTATAGTACCCAAAAGAGATAATATGATAACGTTATGACTAGCGTGCGGATAGAGATAACCTACTCTATAGTACCCAAAAGAGATAATATGATAATGTTATGACTAGCGTGCGGATAGAGATAACCTACTCTATAGTACCCAAAAGAGATAATATGATAATGTTATGACTAGCGTGCGGATAGAGATAACCTACTCTATAGTACCCAAAAGAGATAATATGATAATGTTATGACTAGCGTGCGGATAGAGATAACCTACTCTATAGTACCCAAAAGAGATAATATGATAATGTTATGACTAGCGTGTGGATAGAGAGAACCTACTCTATAGTACCCTGACTGATGTGTGTCAATAACTACTCAGACAGAAGGATCAACAGACGTATTTCCACACACAGACAGGGGAATAATACAATTAAAAACAGAGCTACAATATTTCCCAACAACATAATGGGGAATATACTGTATTTGT
This sequence comes from Salvelinus namaycush, assembly GCF_016432855.1. NCBI lineage: Eukaryota > Metazoa > Chordata > Actinopteri > Salmoniformes > Salmonidae > Salvelinus > Salvelinus namaycush. The sequence goes on from NC_052317.1 coordinate 45,709,356, forward strand.
ATAATTTATACAATATATAACACAATATACCGCACCGCTGGGGTGTATTCATTACGTCTTGAAACGGAAACTGCTTACCGTTTAAGAACCAAACGGAAGCCAGATCACATTATAATACATCACATGAAGCCTCTCTCTCTACATCTCTCTCTCTCTCTCTCTCTGTCTCTCTCTGTCTCTCTCTCTCTCTCTCTCTCTCTGTCTCTCTGTCTCTCTCTCTCTCTCTCTCTCTTTCTCTCTCTCTCTCTCTCTCTCTGTCTCTCTGTCTCTCTGTCTCTCTCTCTGTCTCTCTCTCCCTCTCTCTCTCTCTCTCTCTCTCTGTCTCTCTCTCTGTCTCTCTCTCTGTCTCTCTCTTCATTGGCATGGAAAACATATGTTAACATTGCCAAAGCAAGTGAACTAGATAATAACAAAAGTGAAATAAACAACAAAAATGAACTGTAAACATTACACTACATTCCAAAGGAATATGATGTCTATATACAGTGTTCTAACGATGTGCAAATAGTTAAAGTACAAAAGGGAAAATAAATCAACATAAATATGGGATGTTCTTCACTGGTTGCCCTGTTCTCATGGCAACAGGTCACACATCTTGCTGCAGTGATGGCACACTGTGGAATTTCACCCAGTAGATATGGGAGTTTATCAAAATCAGGTTTGTTTTCTAATTATTTGTGGATCAGTGTAATCTGAGGGAAATATGTGTCTCTAATATGGTCATACATTTGGCAGGAGGTTAGGAAGTGCAGATCAGTTCCCACCTCATTTTGTGGGCAGTGTGCACATAGCCTGTCTTCTCTTGAGAGCCAGGTCTGACTATGGCGGCCTTTCTCAATAGCAAGGCTATGCTCACAGAGTCTGTACATAGTCAAAGTTTTCCTTAAGTTTGGGTCAGTCACAGTGGTCAGGTATTCTGCCACTGTGTACTCTCTGTTGAGGGCCAGTCACAGTGGTCAGGTATTCTGCCACTGTGTACTCTCTGTTTAGGGTCAGTCACAGTGGTCAGGTATTCTGCCACTGTGGACTCTCTGTTTAGGGTCAGTCACAGTGGTCAGGTATTCTGCCACTGTGTACTCTCTGTTTAGGGCCAAATAGCATTCTAGTTTGCTCTGCTTTTTTGTTAATTCTTTCCTATGTGTCAAGTAATTATCTTTTTGTTTTGGTTGGGTCTAATTGTGTTGCTGTCCTGGGGCTCTGTGGGGTGTGTTTGTGTTTGTGAACAGAGGTTTGGGAATCACTTCCTTTTAGGTGGTTGTAGAATTGAACGTCTCTTTTATTGATTTTGATCATAAGCGGCTTAATTCTGCTCTGCATACATTATTTGGTGTTTAACGTTGTACACTGAGAATATTTTTGCAGAATGTGTCCCATTTTGTGAATTCTTGGTTGGTGAGCGGACCCCAAACCTCACAACCATATGGATGGCGTAGAATGCCCTTCTTGCCTTGTCTTGTCTCTCAGATTGTTTTTTGTGTTCTCTAGGGCAACGGTGTCTAGATGGAATTTGTATTTGTTGTCTTGGCAACTGGACCTTTTTTGGAACACCATTATTTTTGTGTTACTGAGATTTACTGTCACGGCCCAGGTCTGTCAGAATCTGTGCAGAAGATCTAGGTGCTGCTGTAGGACCTCCTTGGTTGGTGACAGAAGCACCAGATCTGCAAACAGTAGACATTTGACTTGTGGTGATAGATTGTGGTGATAGATTGTGGTGATAGATTGCGGTGATAGATTGTGGTGATAGATTGCGGTGATAGATTGTGGTGATAGATTGCGGTGATAGATTGTGGTGATAGATTGTGGTGATAGATTGCGGTGATAGATTGTGGTGATAGATTGCGGTGATAGATTGCGGTGATAGATTGCGGTGATAGATTGCGGTGATATATTACGGTGATAGATTGTGGTGATAGATTGCGGTGATAGATTGCGGTGATAGATTGCGGTGATAGATTGTGGTGATAGATTGCGGTGATAGATTGCGGTGATATATTACGGTGATAGATTGTGGTGATAGATTGTGGTGATAGATTGTGGTGATAGATTGCGGTGATAGATTGCGGTGATAGATTGCGGTGATAGATTGCGGTGATAGATTGTGGTGATAGATTGCGGTGATAGATGGCGGTGATAGATTGCGGTGCTAGATGGCGGTGCTAGATGGCGGTGCTAGATGGCAGTGCTAGATTGCAGTGCTAGATTGCAGTGCTAGATGGCGGTGCTAGATTGCAGTGCTAGATTGCAGTGCTAGATTGCAGTGCTAGATGGCGGTGCTAGATTGCAGTGCTAGATGGCGGTGCTAGATTGCAGTGCTAGTTTATGACTGGACCCTCTGTGGTTTTCTCCATATGCGTTGTGTTGGTTTTCACACCGTTGACAGAGAGGAGTGGAATGAATGAGGCAGGGAGGAGTGGAATGAATGAGGCAGGGAGGAGTGGAATGAATGAGGCAGGGAGGAGTGGAATGAATGAGGCAGGGAGGAGTGGAATGAATGAGGCAGGGAGGAGTGGAATGAATGAGGCAGGGAGGAATCATGACGGACAGTCGTCACTCAGGTAGTGACAACAGAATGAATCATAGGAGAAAATAATAATTAAAATCGAACCACACAGTAGCAGATGGGAAGATGATCCACCATCCTGATCTCTGTGCTCCCGTTTCCTTTCATTTCACTTGTAGATTAATAGA
>NC_052317.1:45719546-45780944 GCF_016432855.1 Salvelinus namaycush
CAATAAGTTGACTGTGCCTTTAAACAGCTTGGAAAATTATGTTATGACTTTAGAAGCTTCTGATAGGCTAATTGACATAATTTGAGTCAATTGGAGGTGTACCTGTGGATGTATTTCAAGGCCTACCTTCAAACTCAGTGCCTCTTTGCTTGACATCATGGGAAAATCAAAAGAAATCAGCCAAGACCTCAGAAAAAAAGTTGTAGACCTCCACAAGTCTGGTTCATCCTTGGGAGCAACTTCCAAACGCCTGAAGGTACCACGTTTATCTATACAAACAATAGTGTGCATGTATAAACACCATGGGACCACGCAGCCGTCATACCACTCAGGAAGGAGACGCGTTCTGTCTCCTAGAGATGAACGTACTTTGGTGCGAAAAGTGCAAATCAATACACGGTCGAGTATATGTGAACTTCTGACCCACTGGGAATGTGATGAAAGAAATAAAAGCTGAAATAAATCATTCTCTCTACTATTATTCTGACATTTCACATTCTTAAAATAAAGTGGTGATCCTAACTGACCTAAAACAGGGAATTTTTACTAGGATTAAATGTCAGGAATTGTGAAAAATTGAGATTAAATGTATTTGGCTAAGGTGTATGTAAACATCTGACTTCAACTGTATAAACCCCTTCTTACATCAGCTGATGTCACAAAGTGCTGTACAGAAACCCAGCCTAAAACCCCAAACAGCAAGCAGGTATAGAAGCATGGTGGCTAGGAAAAACTCCCTAGACAGGCCAAAACCTAGGAAGAAACCTAGAGAGGAACCAGGCTATGAGGGGTGGCCAGTCCTCTTCTGGCTGTGCCGGGTGGAGATTATAACAGAACATGGCCAAGATGTTCAAATGTTCATAGATGACCAGCAGGGTCAAATAATAATAATCACAGAGGTTGTAGAGGATGAAAACAGCAGGTCTGGGACAGGTAGCATGTCCGGTGGACAGGTCAGGGTTCCATAGCCGCAGGCAGAACAGTTGAAACAGCTCGACCAGGTGGACTGGGGACAGCATGGAGTCATCAGGCCAGGTAGTCCTGTGGCATGGTCCTACGGCTCAGGTCCTCCGAGGAGAAAAAGAGAGAGAGAATTAGAGAGAGCATACTTAAATTCACACAGGACACCGGATAAGACAGGAGAAATACTCCAGATATAACAGACTGAGCCTAGCCCCCTGACACATAAACTATTACAGCATAAATACTGGAGGCTGAGACAGGAGGGGTCGGGATACACTGTGGCCCCGTCCGACGATACCCCCGGACAGGGCCAAACAGGCAGGATATAACCGCACCACTTTGCCAAAGCACAGCCCCCACACCACTAGAGGGATATCTTCAACCACCAACTTACCATCCTGAGACAAGGCCGAGTATAGCCCACGAAGATCTCCCCCACGGCACAAACCCATGGGGGGGTGCCAACCCAGACAGGAAGACAACGTCAGTGACTCAACCCACTCAAGTGACGCACCCCTCCTAGGGACGGCATGGAAGAGCACCAGTAAGCCAGTGACTCAGCCCCTGTAATAGGGTTAGAGGCAGAGAATCCCAGTGGAGAGAGGGGAACCGGCCAGGCAGAGACAGCAAGGGCTGTTCGTTGCTCCAGTGCCTTTCCGTTCACCTTCACACCCCTGGGCCAGACTACACTCAATCATAGGACCTACTGAAGAGATAAGTCTTCAATAAAGACTTAAAGGTCGCGACCGAGTCTGCGTCTCTCACATGGGTAGGCAGACCGTTCCATAAAAATGGAGATCTATAGGAGAAAGCCCTGCCTCCAGCTGTTTGCTTAGAAATTCTATGGACAATTAGGAGGCCTGCGTCTTGTGACCGTAGCGTACGTGTAGGTATGTACAGCAGGACCAAATCGGAAAGATAGGTAGGAGCAAGCCCATGTAACGCTTTGTAGGTTAGCAGTAAAACGTTGAAATCAGCCCTAGCCTTAACAGGAAGCCAGTGTAGAGAGACTAGCACTGGAGTAATATGATCACATTTTTTGGTTGTAGTCAAGATTCTAGCAGCCGTGTTTAGCACTAACTGAAGTTTAATTAGTGCTTTATCCGGGTAGCCGGAAAGTAGAGCATTGCAGTAGTCTAACCTAGAAGTGGCGACAAGCATGGATTAATTTCTCTGCATCAATTTTGTACAGAAAGTTTCTGATTTTTGCAATGTTACGTAGATGGAAAAAAGCTTGATATGTTCGTCAAAAGAGAGATCAGGGTCCAGAGTAACGCCGAGGTCCTTCACAGTTTTATTTGAGACGACTGTACAACCATCAAGATTAATTGTCAGATTCAACAGAAGATCTCTTTGGTTCTTGGGATCTAGAACTAGCATCTCTGTTTTGTCCGACCTCCACTTCCTCAAATCAAATCTAATTTTTACATACACATGGTTAGCAGATGTTAATGCGAGTGTAGCGAAATGCTTGTGCTTCTAGTTCCGACAATGCAGTAATAACCAACGAGTAATCTAACCTAACAATTCCACAACAGCATAGTTTCCTAGGAACGCGAAGCGAGGCGGCCATCTCTGTCGGCGCCGGCTAGTGAAAACAATAGTGGTCCTAAAACGGAACCTTGAGGAACACCGAAATTTACAGTTGATTTGTCAGAGGACAAACCATCCACAGAGACAAACTGATATCTTTCCGACAGACAAGATCTAAACTAGGCCAGAACTTGTCTGTGTAGACCAATTTGGGTTTCCAATCTCTCCAAAAGAATGTGGTGATCGATGGTGTCAAAGGCAGCACTAAGGTCTAGGAGCACGAGGACAGATGCAGAGCCTCGGCCTGACGCCATTAAAAGGTAATTTACCACCTTCACAAGTGCAGTCTCAGTGCTATGATGGGGCCTAAAACTAGACTGAAGCGTTTCGTATACATTGTTTGTCTTCAGGAAGGCAGTGAGTTTCTGTGCAACTGCTTTTTCCAAACATTTTGAGCGGATTGGGAGATTCGATATAGGCCGATTAGTTTTTTATATTTTCTGGGTCAAGGTTTGGCTTTTTCAAGAGAGGCTTTATTACTGCCACTTTTAGTGAGTTTGGTAGACATCCGGTGGATAGAGAGCCGTTTATTATGTTCAACATAGGAGGGCCAAGCACATGAAGCAGCTCTTTCAGTAGTTTAGTTGGAATAGGGTCCAGTATGCAGCTTGAAGGTTTAGAGGCCATGATTATTTTCATCATCGTGTCAAGAGATATAGTATTGAAAAACTTGAGTGTCTCCCTTGATCCCAGGTCCTGGCAGAGTTGTGCAGACTCAGAACAACTGAGCTTTGGAGGAATACACAGATTTAAAGAGGAGTCTGTAATTTGCTTTCTAATGATCATGATCTTTTCATCAAAGAAGTTCATGAATTTATTACTGCTGAAGTGAAAGCCATCCTCTCTTGGGGAATGCTGCTTTTTAGTTAGCTTTGCGACAGTATCAAAAATAAACTTTGGATTGTTCTTATTTTCCTCGATTAAGTTGGAAAAGTAGGATGATCGAGCAGCAGTGAGGGCTCTTCGATACTGCACGGAACTGTCTTTCCAAGTTAGTCGGAAGACTTCCAGTTTGGTGTAGCGCCATTTCCGTTCCAATTTTCTGGAAGCTTGCTTCAGAGCTCGGGTTTTTTGTATACCAGGGAGCTAGTTTCTTATGACAAATGTTTTTGTTTATAGGGGTGCAACTGCATCTAGGGTATTGCGCAAGGTTAAATTGAGTTCCTCAGTTAGGTGGTTAACCGATGTTTGTACTCTGACGTCCTTGGGTAGGTGGAGGGAGTCTAGAAGGTCATCTAGGAATCTTTGGGTTGTCCGAGAATTTATAATACGGCTTTTGATGATCCTTGGTTGGGGTCTGAGCAGATTATTTGTTGCGATTTCAAACGTAATAAAATGGTGGTCCGATAGTCCAGGATTATGAGGAAAAACATTAAGATCCACAACATTTATTCCATGGGACAAAACTAGGTCCAGAGTATGACTGTGGCAATGAGTAGGTCCGGAGACATGTTGGACAAAACCCACTGAGTCGATGATGGCTCCAAAAGCCTTTTGGAGTGGGTCTGTGGACTTTTCCATGTGAATATTAAAGTCACCAAAAATGTGAATATTATCTGCCATGACTTCAAGGTCCGATAGGAATTCATGGAACTCAGTGAGGAACGCTGTATAAGGCCCAGGAGGCCTGTAAACAGTAGATATAAAAAGTGATTGAGTAGGCTGCATAGATTTCATGACTAGAAGCTGGCTAACAGCCTGCTGCCTGGCCTGCACCCTATTTCATTGTGGAGCTAGAGGAGTTAGAGCCCTGTCTATGTTCGTAGATAAGATGAGAGCACCCCTCCAGCTAGGATGGAGTCCGTCACGCCTCAGCAGGCCAGTCTTGGTCCTGTTTGTGGGTGAGTCCCAGAAAGAGAACCAATTATCTACAAATTCTATCTTTTGGGAGGGGCAGAAAACAGTTTTCAACCAGCGATTGAGTTGTGAGACTCTGCTGAGAGCTCATCACTCCCCCTAACTGGGAGGGGGCCAGAGACTCTGCTGTAGAGCTCATCACTCCCACTAACTGGGAGGGGGCCAGAGACAATTACTCGATGCCGACACATCTTTCTAGCTGATTTACACGCTGAAGCTATGTTGCGCTTGGTGACCTCTGACTGTTTCATCCTAACATCGTTGGTGCCGACGTGGATAACAATATCTCTATACTCTCTACACTCGCCAGTTTTATCTTTAGCCAGCACCATCTTCAGATTAGCCTTAACGTCGGTAGCCCTGCCCCCTGGTAAACAATGTATGATCGCTGGGTGATTCGTTTTAAGTCTAATACTGCGGGTAATGAGTCGCCAATGACTAGGGTTTTCAATTTGTCAGAGCTAATGGTGGGAAGCTTCGACGTCTCAGACCCCGTAGCGGGAGGAGTAGAGACAAGAGAAGACTCGGCCTCAGACTCCGACTCGCTGCTTAATGGGGAAAACCGGTTGAAAGTTTCTGTCGGCTGATTGAGCGACACCGGTTGAGCATTCCTACAGCATTTCCCTCCAGAAGCCAGCATTCCCTCCCCCATATGCCAATGACTAGGGTTTTAGACCCTTTCTTCTTTAAGGTTGCTGCCCCTATTATCACCAAGCCTATCTCTGACCTTTTTAACCTGCCTCTCCTCTCTGGAGAGGTTCCCATTGCTTGGAAGGCAGCCACAGTTCGTCCTTTATTTAAAGGGGGAGATCAAGCTGATCCTAACTGTTATAGGCCAATTTCTATTTTGCCCTGTTTATCAAAAGTGTTGGAAAAACTTGTCCGTAATCAACTGACTGGCTTTCTTGATGTCTATAGTATTCTCTCTGGTATGCAATCTGATTTCCGCTCAGGTTATGGATGTGTCACTGCAACCTTAAAGGTCCTCAATGATGTCACCATTGCCCTTGATTCTAAGCAATGTTGTACTGCTATTTTTATTGACTGGCCAAAGCTTTTGATACGGTAGACCATTCCAATCTAGTGGGCCGGCTAAGGAGTATTGGTGTCTCTGAGGGGTCTTTGGCCTGGTTTGCTAACTACCTCTCTCAAAGAGTGCAGTGTATAAAGTCAGAACCCCAAGGCTCAATTTACATCAACAACATAGATTAGGAAGCTCACTCATCCATTTATTTTTAGATGATACAGTCTTATACTCAGCTGGCCCCTGTGCTAAATGCTCTACAACAAAGCGTCTTAGTGTCCAACAAGCTTGTTTTGGTAAGAAGAATGCCCCTCTCCCCACAGGTGTGATTACTACCTCTGAGGGTTTAGAGCTTGAGGTAGTCACCTCATACAAGTACTTGGGAGTATGGCTAGACGGTACACTGTCCTTCTCTCAGTATGTATCAAAGCTGCAGGCTAAAGTTAAATCTAGACTTGGTTTCCTCTATCGTAATCGCTCCTCTTTCACCCCAGCTGCCAAACTAACCCTGATTCAGATGACCATCCTACCCATGCTAGATTACGGAGACATAATTTATAGATCGGCAGGTAAGGGTGCTCTCGAGCGGCTAGATGTTCTTTACCATTCGGCCATCAGATTTGTCACCAATGCTCCTTATAGGACACATCACTGCACTCTATACTCCTCTGTAAACTGGTCATCTCTGTATACCCGTTGCAAGACCCACTGGTTGATGCTTATTTATAAAACCCTCTTAGGCCTCACTCCCCCCTATCTGAGATATCTACTGCAGCCCTCATCCTCCACATACAACACCCGTTCTGCCAGTCACATTCTGTTAAAGGACCCGAAAGCACACACATCTCTGGGTCGCTCCTCTTTTCAGTTCGCTGCACCTGGTGACTGGAACGAGCTGCAACAAACACTCAAACTGGACAGTTTAATCTCAATCTCTTCATTCAAAGACTCAATCATGGACACTCTTACTGACAGTTGTGGCTGCTTCGCGTGATGTATTGTTGTCTCTACCTTCTTGTCCTTTGTGCTGTTGTCTGTGCCCCGTAATGTTTGTTCTATGTGTTGTGCTGCTACCATGTTGTGTTGCTACCATGTTGTTGTCATGTTGTGTTGCTACCATGTTGTTGTCATGTTGTGTTGCTACCATGTTGTGTTGCTACCATGTTGTGTTGCTACCATGTTGTTGTCATGTTGTGTTGCTACCATGTTGTGTTGCTACCATGTTGTGTTGCTACCATGTTGTGTTGCTACCATGTTGTTGTCATGTTGTGTTGCTACCATGTTGTTGTCATGTTGTGTTGCTACCATGTTGTGTTGCTACCATGTTGTTGTCATGTTGTGTTGCTACCATGTTGTGTTGCTACCATGTTGTTGTCATGTTGTGTTGCTACCATGTTGTGTTGCTACCATGTTGTTGTCATGTTGTGTTGCTACCATGTTGTGTTGCTACCATGTTGTGTTGCTACCATGTTGTGTTGCTACCATGTTGTGTTGCTACCATGTTGTTGTCATGTTGTGTTGCTACCATGTTGTGTTGCTACCATGTTGTGTTGCTACCATGTTGTGTTGCTGCCATGTTGTGCTGCTACCATGTTGTGTTGCTACCATGTTGTGCTGCTACCATGTTGTGTTGCTACCATGTTGTGTTGCTACCATGTTGTTGTCATGTTGTGTTGCAGCCATGTTGTGTTGCTACCATGTTGTGTTGCTACCATGTTGTGTTGCTGCCATGTTGTGCTGCTACCATGTTGTGTTGCTGCCATGTTGTGGTGCTGCCATGTTGTCATGTTGTGTTGCTACCATGTTGTGTTGCTACCATGTTGTTGTCATGTTGTGATGCTACCATGTTGTGTTGCTACCATGTTGTGTTGCTACCATGTTGTGCTGCTGCCATGTTGTTGTCATGTTGTGATGCTACCATGTTGTGTTGCTACCATGTTGTGTTGCTACCATGTTGTGTTGCTACCATGTTGTGCTGCTGCCATGTTGTTGTCATGTTGTGATGCTACCATGTTGTGTTGCTACCATGTTGTGTTGCTACCATGTTGTGTTGCTACCATGTTGTTGTCATGTTGTGTTGCTACCATGTTGTGTTGCTACCATGTTGTGTTGCTACCATGTTGTTGTCATGTTGTGTTGCTACCATGCTGTGTTGCTACCATGTTGTGTTGCTACCATGTTGTGTTGCTACCATGTTGTGTTGCTACCATGTTGTGCTGCTACCATGTTGTGTTGCTACCATGTTGTGTTGCTACCATGTTGTGTTGCTGTCATGTTGTTGTCATGTTGTGTTGCTACCATGTTGTGTTGCTACCATGTTGTGTTGCTACCATGTTGTGTTGCTGCCATGTTGTGATGCTACCATGTTGTGTTGCTGCCATGTTGTGTTGCTACCATGTTGTGCTGCTGCCATGTTGTTGTCATGTTGTGTTGCTACCATGTTGTGTTGCTACCATGTTGTGCTGCTACCATGTTGTGTTGCTACCATGTTGTGTTGCTACCATGTTGTGTTGCTACCATGTTGTGCTGCTGCCATGTTGTTGTCATGTTGTGATGCTACCATGTTGTGTTGCTACCATGTTGTGTTGCTACCATGTTGTTGTCATGTTGTGATGCTACCATGTTGTGTTGCTACCATGTTGTTGCCATGTTGTGTTGCTACCATGTTGTTGCCATGTTGTGTTGCTACCATGTTGTGTTGCTACCATGTTGTTGTCATGTTGTGTTGCTACCATGCTGTGTTGTCATGTGTTGCTGCCTTGCTATGTTGTTGTCTTAGGTCTCTCTTTACGTAGTGTTGCGGTGTCTCTCTTATCGTGATGTGTTTTATCCTATATTTTATTTATTTTTATTCCAGCCCCCGTCCCCGCAGGAGGCCTTTTGCCTTTTGGTAGGCCGTCATTGAAAATAAGAATTTGTTCTTAACTGACTTGCCTAGTTAAATAAAGGTTAAATAAAAAAATAAAAATAAACCATTCTGAAGGAGAAAACATCACACTCGTGCTGCTAGCTACTGAAGTTAGCAAGGCACATTTGAAATAAATTGCACTAACTGGACACAAAAATGTAATTCTAAAACCAAGAAAACAATTTATAATATACCTCCTCCGTCTCCTGTAATTAAAAAATAATAATTTGAATTCTGTAATATCCCAAAAATCTCAACTATCACTCTTCACTCATATCTAACAATGTCATCAAGCCTCTCAACACGTAGAACCCCCATAATGCTCTGTGGCACAATCACAATACAACTCTCTGATCCTAATTCTAAGGTTGCATGGACAACATGTCAGTTCATACTGCAAAAGCTGCGATTGGTTGGAGGACGTCCTCCGAAAGTGGTCATAATTACCATGTATGTCTATTGAAGAGGGTGAGGCCTACGAGCCTCCTAGGTTTTGTATTGAAGTCAATGTAGCCAGAGGAGGACGGAAGCTAGCTGTCCTCCGGCTACACCATGGTGCTACCCTACAGAGTTCTGTTGAGGCTACTGTAGACCTTCATTACATAACAGTGTATTTTAATCAATTATTTGGTGACATATTAATATATTTAGTATAGTTTTATCACACACACACACACACACACACACACACACACACACACACACACACACACACACACACACACACACACACACACACACACACACACACACACACACACTCACTCCTCCTCCTGCATCTCTCCTGTAGGAGCCCCTTAGGCCAGAGGAAGTGCTGTATCAGGACAGTGTTCTGCACTATGACGACACCGGGAAGTGGAAGGAGAGGTTTGTGGTGATGAGAGCCAATCACAGCCTGGAGTATCATGACAACCAGGAGGTAAACCAATACCATACCAACATACAACCGACCGTACATGACCATGCACAACATTATATGACTTAACATGACCATATGTAATGGAGAATAATCCCCAGGCCGGGTGATGGATTACCTCACCTGAGACCTAAAGAGTTGTGTTAGCTTTCTAAGGCAATGCCTTGGCTTTAGCTCAGCGGGCTAACACATAGTCAGTCACATTCCTCTGATGTTTGGTAAATTGGTTGTTGTATTTGTCCCTCCACAGAGCTTCGGTAAAGGTGTTCCGGCCAGACAGAGACTCCTACCAACAGGGGGCGTAGTTCTGACATCCGAGGAGAAGTACACAGCGCTGGTGGACAAGGCCTTCCCTGACCCTAAATGTGAGTGTCTGGTCAACCCCCTTAAAGAGATACAGCAGATTCTTGAAACACAGAGGCACACAACTGTTGAAATAGCAACATGGAGACTGGGAGACAGGGGGAAAATATAGCAGTTCAATCAATCAGTTAATTGTATGTCTATGCATGTTGTACTATAGGTTTGAAGGAGGAGACATCTCCCCCCATGGTAGTGGTACCTTCTGGTCAGTTCCCTGTCTACCTCAGACTGCCCTGACCCCTGACCCCTGACCCTGTGTCTGTGTGTTGTACTATAGGTTTGAAGGAGGAGACATCTCCCCCCCATGGTAGTGGTACCTTCTGGTCAGTTCCCTGTGTACCTCAGACTGCCCTGACCCCTGACCCCCGACCCTGTGTCTCTGTGTTGTACTATAGGTTTGAAGGAGGAGACATCTCCCCCCCATGGTAGTGGTACCTTCTGGTCAGTTCCCTGTGTACCTCAGACTGCCCTGACCCCTGACCCCCGACCCTGTGTCTCTGTGTTGTACTATAGGTTTGAAGGAGGAGACATCTCCCCCCATGGTAGTGGTACCTTCTGGTCAGTTCCCTGTCTACCTCAGACTGCCCTGACCCCTGACCCTGTGTCTGTGTGTTGTACTATAGGTTTGATGGAGGAGACATCTCCCCCCATGGTAGTGGTACCTTCTGGTCAGTTCCCTGTCTACCTCAGACTGCCCTGACCCCTGACCCCTGACCCTGTGTCTGTGTGTTGTACTATAGGTTTGAAGGAGGAGACATCTCCCCCCATGGTAGTGGTACCTTCTGGTCAGTTCCCTGTGTACCTCAGACTGCCCTACAGACGAGATGTGTACTTCAGCTTCCCCCAGGAGGACCGACGAGCGACCTTCCTCTCCATCCTCACGGGCTGCATCAGGCACCAGAACCACGGTACGCTACACCTGGGGTTCTGACTCTGACCCCTGACCCTAAACCAAACCCAAACCCCTGAGACTTGGTCTAATGTTGGCAAAAACAAAATATCCTTTGCCCACTGCTTTATTCAGAAAGTAATTGAATTGTGTCGGTAGTAAACATTTTATTATCAGTTTATTAACGAAGCAGTCTGAGTGCCTTTTTAATTTCGAATTTTAACAAGAATGTCCATATTAAACCTCCATATTAACCTCTATACTAAACCTCTGTACTAAACCAGTTCTGATAAACCTCTATACTAACCTCTATACTAAACCTCTATACTAACCTCTATACTAACCTCTATACTAAACCTCTATACTAACCTCTATACTAACCTCTATACTAACCTCTATACTAAACCAGTTCTGATAAACCTCTATACTAAACCTCTATACTAAACCAGTTCATGATAAACCTCTATACTAAACCAGTTCTGATAAACCTCTATACTAAACCTCTATACTAAACCAGTTCTGATAAACCTCTATACTAAACCAGTTCTGATAAACCTCTATACTAACCTCTATACTAAACCTCTATACTAACCTCTATACTAACCTCTATACTAACCTCTATACTAACCTCTATACTAACCTCTATACTAAACCTCTATACTAAACCTCTATACTAAACCAGTTCATGATAAACCTCTACACTAAACCAGTTCTGATAAACCTCTATACTAAACCAGTTCTGATAAACCTCTATACTAAACCAGTTCTGATAAACCTCTATACTAAACCAGTTCTGATAAACCTCTATACTAAACCAGTTCTGATAAACCTCTATACTAAACCAGTTCTGATAAACCTCTATACTAAACCAGTTCTGATAAACCTCTATACTAAACCAGTTCATGATAAACCTCTATACTAAACCAGTTCTGATAAACCTCTATACTAAACCAGTTCATGATAAACCTCTATACTAAACCTCTATACTAAACCAGTTCATGATAAACCTCTATACTAAACCAGTTCTGATAAACCTCTATACTAAACCTCTATACTAAACCTCTATACTAAACCTCTATACTAAACCTCTATACTAAACCTCTATACTAACCTCTATACTAAACCTCTATACTAACCTCTATACTAAACCTCTATACTAAACCTCTATACTAAACCAGTTCATGATAAACCTCTATACTAAACCTCTATACTAAACCTCTATACTAAACCAGTTCATGATAAACCTCTATACTAAACCTCTATACTAAACCTCTATACTAAACCTCTATACTAAACCTCTATACTAACCTCTATACTAAACCTCTATACTAACCTCTATACTAAACCTCTATACTAAACCTCTATACTAACCTCTATACTAAACCTCTATACTAACCTCTATACTAAACCTCTATACTAAACCTCTATACTAAACCTCTATACTAAACCTCTATACTAAACCTCTATACTAACCTCTATACTAACCTCTATACTAAACCTCTATACTAAACCTCTATACTAACCTCTATACTAACCTCTATACTAAACCAGTTCATGATAAACCTCTATACTAAACCAGTTCATGATAAACCTCTATACTAAACCAGTTCATGATAAACCTCTATACTAAACCTCTATACTAACCTCTATACTAACCTCTATACTAAACCTCTATATTAAACCTCTATACTAAACCTCTATACTAAACCTCTATACTAAACCTCTATACTAACCTCTATACTAAACCTCTATACTAACCTCTATACTAAACCTCTATACTAAACCTCTATACTAACCTCTATACTAAACCTCTATACTAACCTCTATACTAAACCTCTATACTAAACCTCTATACTAAACCTCTATACTAAACCAGTTCATGATAAACCTCTATACTAAACCAGTTCATGATAAACCTCTATACTAAACCAGTTCTGATAAACCTCTATACTAAACCAGTTCATGATAAACCTCTATACTAAACCAGTTCATGATAAACCTCTATACTAAACCAGTTCATGATAAACCTCTATACTAAACCAGTTCATGATAAACCTCTATACTAAACCAGTTCATGATAAACCTCTATACTAAACCAGTTCATGATAAACCTCTATACTAAACCAGTTCATGATAAACCTCTATACTAAACCAGTTCATGATAAACCTCTATACTAAACCAGTTCATGATAAACCTCTATACTAAACCAGTTCATGATAAACCTCTATACTAAACCAGTTCATGATAAACCTCTATACTAAACCAGTTCATGATAAACATGCTAGCCTGCTGTGTTGTACTGTTGTTATTCTTCGGTTGTCTTGGTAACAACCTAATAATACTCCTCTGCACACATTAGCTTCCTGTGAGGGAGAAGAGCTAGAGCCTGTCAGTTAGTGGTTAGGTTAGCGTTTAGCAACTTCTGCAGAACAACCAACCAGAGCAGGGTTACGTCAACACCTCTTTTAGCTCTGCCTCATCACCAACTAGTCAATAGCAACTTTATAAAATAGATGTTCAGAGGATGCAATGACTACGTAGCTCAGAAATAGAATAAAAACATACATCTCATTCCTAGCTCACGCTCTCTTTCCTTCTCTTGCTCTCTCAGACACTATTTTATTATATTTTTCTCTAGTTTCACATGTACATTTCACAGTGACAAAAAGGGAAGTGTTTATAATATATTGCATTTGTCTCAGATGCATTACTCAATTCTTTCAGTATTTAAGACAAACCAGTTGTCCCATAGAGAAATATTACACTGCTCATTTCCTCATATTCTCTCTCTCTCATCTCTCCCTCTCTCATCTCATCTCTCCCTCTCTCATTTCTCTCTCTCATCTCTCCCTCTCTCTCTCTCTCTCTCTCTCATCTCTCTCTCTCATCTCTCCCTCTCTCATTCTCTCTCTCTCTCTCATCTCTCTCTCTCTCATCTCTCTCTCTCATCTCTCTCTCTCTCATCTCTCTCTCATCTCTCCTGCTCTCATCTCTCCCTCATCTCTCTCATCTCTCCCTCTCTCATTCTCTCTCTCTCTCTCTCTCTCTCTCTCTCTCTCTCTCTCTCTCTCTCTCTCTCTCTCTCTCTCTCTCTCTCTCTCTCTCTCTCTCTCTCTCTCACTCCAGATTCTCTGAGGAGGTCCTCCTGTGAGTCTCAGGCGTTCCTCAAGGCCATACATTTCTACCGGCAGGAGAAAGGACACTATGAGTCCTGGGACATGCTGGTGGGCTGTGAGGAGCAGGTGATGCCCAAACCCGCACATACACACACTGTTCAACATACAACAAAGATAATGACTGACTTTGCATCTAGCCCACAACTCATTCTTAAACTCACTATGAAACACTGGAACTCTGGAACATGGCCATGGTCGAAACTCACTATGAAACACACTCTGGAACATGGCCATGGTCGAAACACACTCTGAAACACACTCATGCACACTTAAACACAAACGCACACACTGACTTGTTTCCAGGGAGTTCCAGGGACAGAGGGAGACAGAGGGAGACAGAGGGAGACAGTTTGTGTGAGTGTGTGCTGCTTCTGTTAAGTGGGCTGTTGTCATCTCATCACACACACAGAGCCTGACTCATGAAGCTGCCGCTGCCAACCGTGAGAGCCACGAGAGGAAACTCTGACTCGGACTCTAAAGCCCCATTTATACCTGGTTCTAACATGAGTCCTTTGTCCTGTTCTTGTCCACATTCTGATTGTGCCCACATTTTTAGACATGTGTAGACAATTAAAAGAAGCATTGTGATTTGATCTTCCCGAGAGCCTCCGGCGGTACTCAGGGATGTGTCTGGATATCTGACATGGTTAAACGGATTTGGAGAGCGAAACCATTTCAATCATAATTTATATCTAAAATCATTGACAGGTGATACCATTGACTTCCCTGCTGAAAAAAACAGCATAAACTAGCATAGGATGGTGAGCAGCCTTTGTTGTGTTTTTGCCAGTGGTGGAAAAAGTACTACATTTTTATACTTGAATAAAAGTAAAGATACCTTAATAGAAAATGACTCAAGTAAAAGTGAAAGTCATCCAGTAAAATACTACTTGAGTAAAAGTAAAAAAATTCTAATTTGGTTTCAAATATATTTAAGTATCAAAAGTAAATGTAATTGTTCAAATATACCTAGGTATCGAATCATTTCACATTCTTTATATTAAGCAAACCAAATGCCACGATTTTTTGTTGTTGTATTTTTGTATTTTCACTCCTTTTCCTCCCCAATTTGGATCTTGTCTCAACACTGCAACTCCCCAACCGGCTCGGGAGGCGAAGGCCGAGTCATGCGTCCTCTGAAACATGACCCCCCCCAAACTGCGCTTCTTCACACCCGCTCGCTTAACCCGGAAGCCAGCCGCACCAATGTGTCGGTGGAAACACCGTTCAATTGACGACCAAGGTCAGCCTGCAGGCGACCGGTCTACCACAAGGAGTCGCTAGAGTGCGATGAACCAAGTAAAGCCCCCAAGGCCAAACCCTTCCCTAACCCGGACGACGCTGGACCAATTTTGTGCCGCCCTATGGGACTCCCAATCACGGCCGGTTGTGATACAGCCCGGGATCAAACCCGGGTCTGTAGTGACACCGAAAGTTTCGGGAGGCCCACAAATTAAGTATTTGTGTTTAGTAAGTCCACCAGATCAGAGGCAGTACGAATGACCAGGGATGTTCTCTTGATAAGTGTGTGACCTGGACTATTTTCCTGCCCAGCATTCAACATGTAACGAGTACTTTTGGCTGCCAGGGGAAATCTATGGAGTAAAACATACATTAATTTCTTTAGGAATGTAGTAAAAGTGTCAAAAATATAATTAGTAAAGTAAACTACAGATACCCCAAAGTATTTTTACTTAAGTACTTTACACCACTGGTTTTTAGTGGTGACCAGCCTTCGTTATGTTTTTGGTGGTGACCAGCCTTCGTTATGTTTTTGGTGGTGACGAGCCTTCGTTATGTTTTTGGTGGTGACGAGCCTTCGTTATGTTTTTGGTGGTGACCAGCCTTCGTTATGTTTTTGGTGGTGACGAGCCTTCGTTATGTTTTTGGTGGTGACCAGCCTTCGTTATGTTTTTGGTGGTGACCAGCCTTCGTTATATTTTTGGTGGTGACCAGCCTTCGTTATATTTTTGGTGGTGACCAGCCTTCGTTATATTTTTGGTGGTGACGAGCCTTCGTTATGTTTTTGGTGGTGACGAGCCTTCGTCATATTTTTGGTGGTGACCAGCCTTCGTTATGTATTTGGTGGTGACGAGCCTTCGTTATATTTTTGGTGGTGACCAGCCTTCGTTATATTTTTGGTGGTGACCAGCCTTCGTTATATTTTTGGTGGTGACGAGCCTTCGTTATGTTTTTGGTGGTGACCAGCCTTCGTTATATTTTTGGTGGTGACCAGCCTTCGTTATATTTTTGGTGGTGACCAGCCTTCGTTATATTTTTGGTGGTGACCAGCCTTCGTTATTGTCACGTTCCTGACCTTATTTCCTTTATTTTGTCTTTGTTTAGTTTAGGACGTGAGCTGGGTGGGCATTCTATGTTATGTGTTTCTATGTTTAGGTTCATTGTTAATTAGCCTGATATGGTTCTCAATCAGGGGCAGGTGTTTTACGTTTCCTCTGATTGAGAACCATATTAAGGTAGGCTGTTCACACCGTTTGTTTGTGGGTGATTGTCTTCCGTGTCAGTGTTGTTACCACACGGGACTGTTTCGTTTGTTTTAGTCGGTTCCTGTTCGTGCGTTCTTTGTGTTCTATAAGTTCTCATGTTCAGGTCTGTCTACGTCGTTTTGTTGTTTTGTAGTTATTCAAGTGTGCTTCGTGTTCGTCTTGTTTAATAAATCAACATGTATTCATCACCAGCTGCGTTTTGGTCCGATCCCTGCTCCTCCTCAGACGAGGAGGAGAACAATCGTTACAGTTATATTTTGGTGGTAACCAGCCTTCGTTATGTTTTTGGTGGTGACCAGTGTTTGTTGTGTTTTTGTTTTGGACACCGGTGACAAACATATAAACTGGTCACCAGCGTACAATCATATGCTGGTCAGGCACAAAACCATCATGAAGTCACATTATCTATGCTGGCTTGCAAAGTGACGTTGAATTCCTATTGGAATCCAGCCAGAGTGGATTCCCACAATCTGCATTGTGAATGACTGCCATGGTTACAGGGACTAAATAATCACGCTACCTAAACCATATAAACTGGAACAACCATTTCAGTAACGGGTTCAATAAATCCAACTAACAGATTAGATTAGTTTAAAAAAATGTATGTTATTTATCTTTGTATAGCATAAGATAAATTTATTTATGAATTAATCAATCAATATATGTGTAAAAACACAGATATTAAAACAAACAATTTTTAAAAAATGAACTGTAATAGAGCATGATGGGAAATATGATCATGATGGGTGTGGTTTTGCAACAAGGTAATTACATACCTACAGTAGAAAAGAGAAGAATATCTTATTTCGGTCACGCTTTAAATGACGTTCAGCTTATAAAGGCTTCATAAAGCCTTCGTAATGCCTTCATAAGCAATAAAATGTGTTACAAAGTATCAAAACTTAAAAATAAAAAAACGTCTTCTCACTGTCAACTGCGTTTATTTTCAGCAAACTTTCACTCAAAAATGTAAGTTTATTGGATTTTTCCTCAGAAGTCTCCCCTGATGTGGTTTAAGCATGTTGTGAACACAGAAAATCTAATGTTGTTGTCTTTATATTTAAAAAGTGTAAAAAAAAATGACTGGCTGGAAAACAGAAAAAAAATTGGAAATCCAAAACCTGAAAAACTAAACAGAGAAAATTGGCATTTTGGGGGGGAAAAACGAGACAAAATAATAAAACAGATTTTAAGGCCCTACCAAAGCATTTTGGGGAAAGTTGAGGTCAGGTCCAATATTGCACCCAAGAGGGAAGAGGTTGGGCCATCCTAGAAATGCTTTAGAGTAATATAATTAAGCAATAAGGCCCGAGAAGGTGTGGTATATGGCAAATATACTGTTAGTGGCTGTTCTTAACCACGACACAGCGCGGAGTGCCTGGACACAGCCCTTAGCCGTGGTATATTGGCCATATATCACAAACCCCAGAGGTGTCTTATTGTCTTATTATAAACTGTTTACCAACGTAATTAGAGCAGTAAAAATAAGTATTTTGTCATACCGGTGGTATACGGTCTGACATACCACGGCTGTCAGCCAATCAGCATTCAGGGCTCGAACGACCCAGTTTATAATATAATATATACAATTTAGCAGACTCTTTTATCCAAAGAGACTTACAGTCATGTGTGAATAAATATTTACTTATGGATGGTCCCGGGAATCAAACCCACTATCCTGGCATTTGTCAATCTTTTGTGAAGCCTCAATTTAATATGATTTATAAAGCCTTCATTAAGCTGTGCTTATGCCATCCTTTATAAAGCACAGGTTTATGTCATATTTGACCAAGTGGCTTACGTCACATTTGACATTGGTGCATATGTCACACAGTTATGCCACATCTATGAACCCTTTATAAAGCATGACATACGGTTATAGATGATTTGTGTGTTTATGTAGCTTTATGAAGCCTTTATAAGCCGCACGTCATTTAAAGCTTCTTTATTATGATTCGTATTACAATTTCACTAATTGTATGTCACTCTGGATATGAGTGTCTGCTAAGTGACTAAAATGTAATAATGACAAATGTATTTCTCAACTCCTAATATTGACCCAATAACAGTCACCGGAGTATCTGACGTAGGGTTTGAAAAATAATCCACAAATAGTTTACCACTGTGGAAAGTGCAGCTGGCTGCTGGTAAGCTTTTTTGACTTTTCACATAGATTTTTGCCAACACATGGCTCACCTTTGTTTAACCAACCAAACAGCTGCTTTTAGCAAAAAAATGTGTTTGCAGTTACCTTTCTAGCTAATAGGCTATATTAGAGTTTACACTTCCTGTTCCAATTACATTGCAGTCGGAAAGTATTCACACCCCTTGACTTTTTCCACATTTTGTTACGTTACAGCCTTATTCTAAATTCTTTAACCTTTTTTAAAAATTCCCCTCATCAATCTACTACACACAATACCCAAAAAATGACAAAGTACAAACAGGTTTTTAGACATTTTTGCAAATTTATTAGAAATAAAAAACTTAAAGGACAGAATGAATGGGGCCATGTATCGTGAGATTTTGAGTGAAAACCTCCTTCCATCAGCAAGGGCATTAAAGATGAAACGTGGCTGGGTCTTTCAGCATGACAATGATCCCAAACACACCGCCCGGGCAACGAAGGAGTGGCTTCGTAAGAAGCATTTACAAGGTCCTGGAGTGGCCTAGCCAGTCTCCAGATCTCAACCCCATAGAAAATCTTTGGAGGGAGTTGAAAGTCCGTGTTGCCCAGCAACAGCCCCAAAACATCACTGCTCTAGAGGAGATCTGCATGGAGGAATGGGCCAAAATACCAGCAACAGTGTGTGAAAACCTTGTGAAGACTTACAGAAAACGTTTGACCTCTGTCATTGCCAACAAAGGGTATATAACAAAGTATTGAGATAAACTTTTGTTATTGACCAAATACTTATTTTCCACCATCATTTGCAAATAAATTCATTAAAAATCCTACAATGTGATTTTCTGGATTTTTTTTTCTTCTCATTTTGTCTGTCATAGTTGAAGTGTACCTATGATGAAAATTACAGGCCTCTCTCATCTTTTTAAGTGGGAGAACCTGCACAATTGGTGGCTGACTAAATACTTTTTTGCCCCACTGTACTTGGGTATGACGCTACAAGCTTGGCACACCTGTATTTGGGGAGTTTCTCCCATTCTTCTCTGTCAGGCTGGATGTGGAGCGTTGATGCACAGCTATTTTTACGTTTCTCCAGAGATGTTCGATCGGGTTCAAGTCCGGGCTCTGGCTGGGCCACTCAAGGACATTAAGAGACTTGTCCCGAAGCCACTCCTGCGTTGTCTTGGCTGTGTGCTTAGGGTCGTTGTCTTGTTGGAAGGTGGACCTTCACCCTAGACTGAGGTCCTGAGTGCTCTGGAGCAGGTTTTCATCAAGGATCTCTCTGTACTTTGCTCTGTTAATCTTTTTCTCAATCCTGACCAGTCTCTCAGTCCCTGCTGCTGAAAAAACATCCCCACAGCATGATGCTGCCACCACCATGCTTCACCGTAGGGATGGTGCCAGGTTTCCTCCAGACGTGACACTTGGCATTCAGGCCAAATAGTTCAATCTTGGTTTCATCAGACCGGAGAATCTTGTTTCTCATCTTGTTTCCCCTCCCATTCCACGAGTTACTGAAGGCCCCTTGCATGACGCCTTGAGTCCGTGATGGCTCGCACAGTATACGCCGGGGCCCCCTCGATGTCCAGAGGGGGCAGAGGAACCGCCCGCACCTCAGACTGCTGGAGCGGACCAGCCACCACCGGCCTGAGGAGAGACACATGGAACGAGGGGTTAATACAATAATCAGGGGGAGCTGTAACCTATAACATACCTCGTTCAGTCTCCTCAGTACTTTAAATGGCCCCACAAACCGCGGACCCAAACCGCGGACCCATCACAAAGACACATTGTTTGGGTTGGACTTCAGTCTCTCATCACAAAGACACAATGTTTGAGTTGGACTCCAGTCTCTCATCACAAAGACACATTGTTTGAGTTGGACTCCAGTCTCTCATCACAAAGACACATTGAGTTGGACTCCAGTCTCTCATCACAAAGACACATTGAGTTGGACTCCAGTCTCTCATCACAAAGACACATTGTTTGGGTTGGACTCCAGTCTCTCATCACAAAGACACATTGAGTTGGACTCCAGTCTCTCATCACAAAGACACATTGTTTGAGTTGGACTCCAGACTCTCATCACAAAGACACATTGGGTTGGACTCCAGTCTCTCATCACAAAGACACATTGGGTTGGACTCCAGTCTCTCATCACAAAGACACATTGGGTTGGACTCCAGTCTCTCATCACAAAGACACATTGTTTGGGTTGGACTCCAGTCTCTCATCACAAAGACACAATGTTTGAGTTGGACTCCAGTCTCTCATCACAAAGACACAATGTTTGAGTTGGACTCCAGTCTCTCATCACAAAGACACATTGTTTGAGTTGGACTCCAGTCTCTCATCACAAAGACACATTGGGTTGGACTCCAGTCTCTCATCACAAAGACACATTGTTTGGGTTGGACTCTAGTCTCTCATCACAAAGACTCATTGTTTGGGTTGGACTCCAGTCTCTCATCACAAAGACACATTGGGTTGGACTCCAGTCTCTCATCACAAAGACACATTGAGTTGGACTCCAGTCTCTCATCACAAAGACACATTGTTTGGGTTGGACTCCAGTCTCTCATCACAAAGACACATTGAGTTGGACTCCAGTCTCTCATCACAAAGACACATTGTTTGGGTTGGACTCCAGTCTCTCATCACAAAGACACATTGAGTTGGACTCCAGTCTCTCATCACAAAGACACATTGAGTTGGACTCCAGTCTCTCATCACAAAGACACATTGTTTGGGTTGGACTCCAGTCTCTCATCACAAAGACACATTGTTTGGGTTGGACTTCAGTCTCTCATCACAAAGACACAATGTTTGAGTTGGACTCCAGTCTCTCATCACAAAGACACATTGTTTGGGTTGGACTCCAGTCTCTCATCACAAAGACACATTGAGTTGGACTCCAGTCTCTCATCACAAAGACACATTGGGTTGGACTCCAGTCTCTCATCACAAAGACACATTGTTTGAGTTGGACTCCAGACTCTCATCACAAAGACACAATGTTTGAGTTGGACTCCAGACTCTCATCACAAAGACACATTGGGTTGGACTCCAGTCTCTCATCACAAAGACACATTGGGTTGGACTCCAGTCTCTCATCACAAAGACACATTGGGTTGGACTCCAGTCTCTCATCACAAAGACACATTGGGTTGGACTCCAGTCTCTCATCACAAAGACACATTGTTTGGGTTGGACTCCAGTCTCTCATCACAAAGACACAATGTTTGAGTTGGACTCCAGTCTCTCATCACAAAGACACATTGTTTGAGTTGGACTCCAGACTCTCATCACAAAGACACATTGGGTTGGACTCCAGTCTCTCATCACAAAGACACATTGGGTTGGACTCCAGTCTCTCATCACAAAGACACATTGTTTGGGTTGGACTCCAGTCTCTCATCACAAAGACACATTGTTTGGGTTGGACTCCAGTCTCTCATCACAAAGACACATTGAGTTGGACTCCAGTCTCTCATCACAAAGACACATTGTTTGGGTTGGACTCCAGTCTCTCATCACAAAGACTCATTGTTTGGGTTGGACTCCAGTCTCTCATCACAAAGACACAATGTTTGAGTTGGACTCCAGTCTCTCATCACAAAGACACATTGTTTGAGTTGGACTCCAGACTCTCATCACAAAGACACATTGGGTTGGACTCCAGTCTCTCATCACAAAGACACATTGGGTTGGACTCCAGTCTCTCATCACAAAGACACATTGGGTTGGACTCCAGTCTCTCATCACAAAGACACATTGTTTGGGTTGGACTCCAGTCTCTCATCACAAAGACACATTGTTTGGGTTGGACTCCAGTCTCTCATCACAAAGACACATTGAGTTGGACTCCAGTCTCTCATCACAAAGACACATTGAGTTGGACTCCAGTCTCTCATCACAAAGACACATTGGGTTGGACTCCAGTCTCTCATCACAAAGACACATTGTTTGGGTTGGACTCCAGTCTCTCATCACAAAGACTCATTGTTTGGGTTGGACTCCAGTCTCTCATCACAAAGACTCATTGTTTGGGTTGGACTCCAGTCTCTCATCACAAAGACACATTGTTTGGGTTGGACTCCAGTCTCTCATCACAAAGACACATTGAGTTGGACTCCAGTCTCTCATCACAAAGAAACATTGTTTGGGTTGGACTCCAGTCTCTCATCACAAAGACTCATTGTTTGGGTTGGACTCCAGTCTCTCATCACAAAGACACATTGTTTGGGTTGGACTCCAGTCTCTCATCACAAAGACACATTGGGTTGGACTCCAGTCTCTCATCACAAAGACACATTGGGTTGGACTCCAGTCTCTCATCACAAAGACTCATTGTTTGGGTTGGACTCCAGTCTCTCATCACAAAGACACATTGGGTTGGACTCCAGTCTCTCATCACAAAGACACATTGTTTGGGTTGGACTCCAGTCTCTCATCACAAAGACACAATGTTTGGGTTGGACTCCAGTCTCTCATCACAAAGAAACATTGTTTGGGTTGGACTCCAGTCTCTCATCACAAAGACACAATGTTTGGGTTGGACTCCAGTCTCTCATCACAAAGACACATTGGGTTGGACTCCAGTCTCTCATCACAAAGACACATTGGGTTGGACTCCAGTCTCTCATCACAAAGACACATTGGGTTGGACTCCAGTCTCTCATCACAAAGACACATTGGGTTGGACTCCAGTCTCTCATCACAAAGACACAATGTTTGTGTTGGACTCCAGTCTCTCATCACAAAGACACAATGTTTGTGTTGGACTCCAGTCTCTCATCACAAAGACACAATGTTTGTGTTGGACTCCAGTCTCTCATCACAAAGACACAATGTTTGTGTTGGACTCCAGTCTCTCATCACAAAGACACATTGTTTGGGTTGGACTCCAGTCTCTCATCACAAAGACACATTGTTTGGGTTGGACTCCAGTCTCTCATCACAAAGACACATTGTTTGGGTTGGACTCCAGTCTCTCATCACAAAGACTCATTGTTTGGGTTGGACTCCAGTCTCTCATCACAAAGACACATTGGGTTGGACTCCAGTCTCTCATCACAAAGACACATTGAGTTGGACTCCAGTCTCTCATCACAAAGACACATTGTTTGGGTTGGACTCCAGTCTCTCATCACAAAGACACATTGAGTTGGACTCCAGTCTCTCATCACAAAGACACATTGTTTGGGTTGGACTCCAGTCTCTCATCACAAAGACACATTGAGTTGGACTCCAGTCTCTCATCACAAAGACACATTGAGTTGGACTCCAGTCTCTCATCACAAAGACACATTGTTTGGGTTGGACTCCAGTCTCTCATCACAAAGACACATTGTTTGGGTTGGACTTCAGTCTCTCATCACAAAGACACAATGTTTGAGTTGGACTCCAGTCTCTCATCACAAAGACACATTGTTTGGGTTGGACTCCAGTCTCTCATCACAAAGACACATTGAGTTGGACTCCAGTCTCTCATCACAAAGACACATTGTTTGAGTTGGACTCCAGACTCTCATCACAAAGACACATTGGGTTGGACTCCAGTCTCTCATCACAAAGACACATTGGGTTGGACTCCAGTCTCTCATCACAAAGACACATTGGGTTGGACTCCAGTCTCTCATCACAAAAACACATTGTTTGGGTTGGACTCCAGTCTCTCATCACAAAGACACAATGTTTGAGTTGGACTCCAGTCTCTCATCACAAAGACACATTGTTTGAGTTGGACTCCAGACTCTCATCACAAAGACACATTGGGTTGGACTCCAGTCTCTCATCACAAAGACACATTGGGTTGGACTCCAGTCTCTCATCACAAAGACACATTGGGTTGGACTCCAGTCTCTCATCACAAAGACATATTGTTTGGGTTGGACTCCAGTCTCTCATCACAAAGACTCATTGTTTGGGTTGGACTCCAGTCTCTCATCACAAAGACACATTGTTTGGGTTGGACTCCAGTCTCTCATCACAAAGACACATTGGGTTGGACTCCAGTCTCTCATCACAAAGACACATTGAGTTGGACTCCAGTCTCTCATCACAAAGACACATTGTTTGGGTTGGACTCCAGTCTCTCATCACAAAGACACATTGTTTGGGTTGGACTTCAGTCTCTCATCACAAAGACACAATGTTTGAGTTGGACTCCAGTCTCTCATCACAAAGACACATTGTTTGGGTTGGACTCCAGTCTCTCATCACAAAGACACATTGAGTTGGACTCCAGTCTCTCATCACAAAGACACATTGTTTGAGTTGGACTCCAGACTCTCATCACAAAGACACATTGGGTTGGACTCCAGTCTCTCATCACAAAGACACATTGGGTTGGACTCCAGTCTCTCATCACAAAGACACATTGGGTTGGACTCCAGTCTCTCATCACAAAGACACATTGTTTGGGTTGGACTCCAGTCTCTCATCACAAAGACACAATGTTTGAGTTGGACTCCAGTCTCTCATCACAAAGACACATTGTTTGAGTTGGACTCCAGACTCTCATCACAAAGACACATTGGGTTGGACTCCAGTCTCTCATCACAAAGACACATTGGGTTGGACTCCAGTCTCTCATCACAAAGACACATTGGGTTGGACTCCAGTCTCTCATCACAAAGACACATTGTTTGGGTTGGACTCCAGTCTCTCATCACAAAGACTCATTGTTTGGGTTGGACTCCAGTCTCTCATCACAAAGACACATTGTTTGGGTTGGACTCCAGTCTCTCATCACAAAGACACATTGGGTTGGACTCCAGTCTCTCATCACAAAGACACATTGAGTTGGACTCCAGTCTCTCATCACAAAGACACATTGTTTGGGTTGGACTCCAGTCTCTCATCACAAAGACACATTGAGTTGGACTCCAGTCTCTCATCACAAAGACACATTGTTTGGGTTGGACTCCAGTCTCTCATCACAAAGACACATTGAGTTGGACTCCAGTCTCTCATCACAAAGACACATTGTTTGGGTTGGACTCCAGTCTCTCATCACAAAGACACATTGGGTTGGACTCCAGTCTCTCATCACAAAGACACATTGTTTGGGTTGGACTCCAGTCTCTCATCACAAAGACACAATGTTTGAGTTGGACTCCAGTCTCTCATCACAAAGACACAATGTTTGAGTTGGACTCCAGTCTCTCATCACAAAGACACATTGGGTTGGACTCCAGTCTCTCATCACAAAGACACATTGGGTTGGACTCCAGTCTCTCATCACAAAGACACATTGGGTTGGACTCCAGTCTCTCATCACAAAGACACATCGTTTTTCTGTTGGACTCCAGTCTCTCATCACAAAGACACATTGAGTTGGACTCCAGTCTCTCATCACAAAGACACATTGTTTGGGTTGGACTCCAGTCTCTCATCACAAAGACACAATGTTTGAGTTGGACTCCAGTCTCTCATCACAAAGACACAATGTTTGAGTTGGACTCCAGTCTCTCATCACAAAGACACATTGTTTGAGTTGGACTCCAGACTCTCATCACAAAGACACATTGGGTTGGACTCCAGTCTCTCATCACAAAGACACATTGGGTTGGACTCCAGTCTCTCATCACAAAGACACATTGGGTTGGACTCCAGTCTCTCATCACAAAGACACATTGAGTTGGACTCCAGTCTCTCATCACAAAGACACATAGTTTTTCTGTTGGACTCCAGTCTCTCATCACAAAGACACATTGTTTGGGTTGGACTCCATATTATATTTTATATTTATATTATATTATCGTTTATAGTAGGACTTTCCTTTGCTAATGCAGAAGCTCAACCAGTTTTTAACAATGAGCTCAGTAGATCTGTAGAGTGTTTCATTGTCTTACAGCTGTGTAGTAGAGTAGTAGTGGGTTTCATTGTCTTACAGCTGTGTAGTAGAGTAGTAGTGTGTTTCATTGTCTTACAGCTGTGTAGTGCGTCCAGATCACAGTATGCTGTAAGTCATTTTGGCTTTCTGTTTTCCAGGTCCTAGCCAATCTGGTTTTGGAGGAGCTTCAACCCTCTCTACAGACAGAACTGCTGGCCAGACTGAAGGGAAAGAAAGCAGGGAGGAAGAGAGTCTGGTTCACCGTGAGTGAATGAACATCTCAGAACTGTCCTTTATTCAGAAAGTCCTTCAGTAATGTTATAGTGACCTGGTTCTTTAGCTCTGAGTTCTGTAGTCATGTAGTGATCTCTGCTCTATACTGCCCCCTGATGGTCAGACATTGGAGGCAGTCTATAACCTGGTCCTGGATCAGCTAACACAGGGTGTATATATTCTGTACTCAGCTGTGTTCTGTTGTCCCCCCAGACGTTGGAAGCCGCGTACTACCTGGTCCAGGACCAGCTGAGGGAGGGTCTGAAGGGTCTGAAGGAGGAGTGTAAAGAGACAGCCAGGTCTCATGAAGCTCTGCTTCGTTCTGATATGGACCAGATAGCCAGTTCTAGAACCTTCCTGCAGGCCAAGCTACAAGGTACAATACCATGATGGGGATCTACAGATGTGGCAGCCTGGCGTCAAACATGTGTCAAACAGGGGTTAAGAATGCATTGCAGTGTAAAGGAGTAAACTTAGTAACAAAGAACTAACACCTTAGGATCCGAGGCAGGATATTGTGGGAACTGAATGAATGAAAAAGCAACAATTATTGGGACAGTAGTTGTGATGAGCAGACATGGGATTACTATATCTAAACTATATCTAAACTTGTAAAACCATTTGCCTAACATTCACATCTGTTGTTCCATCTCTGTCCCCACAGCCTCCGTCAGTGATCCAGCAGTAAAGTTCTGCAGCGAGAACGTGTCTCCGTACCTGGCGTCCATCTTGGAAGAGCTGATGTCTCCGGTGACGGGGGGTTTCCAGGGGGTCCGGCTTCTCCTGGAGGGGGAGATAAACGCTCTCTGTCTGGGCTTCCCCGAGGGAGGGGGGCAGGAGGGGTTAAACCAGGTAAGAGGGTGTTGGTGGAGCAAAAGTTGGTCAAGTTCCCTTGCATAAGAGTGAACAACATTAGAGTGAACAACTGAAGAGTGAACAACTGAAGCGTAAACAACTGAAGCGTAAACAACTGAAGAGTGAACAACTGAAGTGTAAACAACTGAAGCGTAAACAACTGAAGAGTGAACAACTGAAGCGTAAACAACTGAAGAGTGAACAACTGAAGTGTAAACAACTGAAGAGTGAACAACTGAAACGTGAACAACTGAAGCGTGAACAACTGAAGCGTAAACAACTGAAGCGTAAACAACTGAAGTGTAAACAACGGAAGAGTGAACAACTGAAGCGTAAACAACTGAAGCGTAAACAACATTAGCGTAAACAACTGAAGCGTAAACAACTGAAGCGTAAACAACTGAAGCGTGAACAACTGAAGCGTGAACAACATTAGCGTAAACAACATTAGCGTAAACAACTGAAGCGTAAACAACTGAAGCGTAAACAACTGAAGCGTAAACAACTGAAGCGTGAACAACTGAATCGTGAACAACATTAGCGTGAACAACTTAAGCGTGAATCACGCTAATGTCTAATAGTGTGTGTGTTATAGCGTGTGTTGCCTCTCTCTCCTCAGGCGCTGGGTCAGATGGGTCAGATGTGTCAGGCAAGTCTGGAGGAGTGTTACCAGAAAGTGGAGGTCCTGACAGAACAGCTCCAGGAACTCAGGCATCGCTTCAAGTTCTCCAACTCAGTTCGTCTGATCCACACCACGCAGATAGACATGCAACAGGTTAGTTCTGATCCACACCACGCAGATAGACATGCAACAGGTTAGTTCTGATCCACACCACGCAGATAGACATGCAACAGGTTAGTTCTGATCCACAGCACGCAGATAGACATGTAACAGGTTAGTTCTGATCCACAGCACGCAGATAGACATGCAACAGGTTAGTTCTGATCCACACCACGCAGATAGACATGCAACAGGTTAGTTCTGATCCACTACATACAGATAGACATGTAACAGGTTAGTTCTGATCCACAGCACGCAGATAGACATGCAACAGGTTAGTTCTGATCCACACCACGCAGATAGACATGCAACAGGTTAGTTCTGATCCACAGCACGCAGATAGACATGCAACAGGTTAGTTCTGATCCACAGCACGCAGATAGACATGCAACAGGTTAGTTCTGATCCACAGCACGCAGATAGACATGCAACAGGTTAGTTCTGATCCACACCACGCAGATAGACATGCAACAGGTTAGTTCTGATCCACAGCACGCAGATAGACATGCAACAGGTTAGTTCTGATCCACAGCACGCAGATAGACATGCAACAGGTTAGTTCTGATCCACACCACGCAGATAGACATGCAACAGGTTAGTTCTGATCCACTGCACGCAGATAGACATGCAACAGGTTAGTTCTGATCCACTGCACGCAGATAGACATGCAACAGGTTAGTTCTGATCCACAGCACGCAGATAGACATGCAACAGGTTAGTTCTGATCCACAGCACGCAGATAGACATGCAACAGGTTAGTTCTGATCCACAGCACGCAGATAGACATGTAACAGGTTAGTTCTGATCCACAGCACGCAGATAGACATGCAACAGGTTAGTTCTGATCCACAGCACGCAGATAGACATGCAACAGGTTAGTTCTGATCCACACCACGCAGATAGACATGCAACAGGTTAGTTCTGATCCACACCACGCAGATAGACATGCAACAGGTTAGTTCTGATCCACAGCACGCAGATAGACATGCAACAGGTTAGTTCTGATCCACAGCACGCAGATAGACATGCAACAGGTTAGTTCTGATCCACAGCACGCAGATAGACATGCAACAGGTTAGTTCTGATCCACAGCACGCAGATAGACATGCAACAGGTTAGTTCTGATCCACAGCACGCAGATAGACATGTAACAGGTTAGTTCTGATCCACTGCACGCAGATAGACATGCAACAGGTTAGTTCTGATCCACAGCACGCAGATAGACATGCAACAGGTTAGTTCTGATCCACAGCACGCAGATAGACATGCAACAGGTTAGTTCTGATCCACAGCACGCAGATAGACATGCAACAGGTTAGTTCTGATCCACAGCACGCAGATAGACATGCAACAGGTTAGTTCTGATCCACAGCACGCAGATAGACATGCAACAGGTTAGTTCTGATCCACAGGACGCAGATAGACATGCAACAGGTTAGTTCTGATCCACTGCACGCAGATAGACATGCAACAGGTTAGTTCTGATCCACAGCACGCAGATAGACATGCAACAGGTTAGTTCTGATCCACTGCACGCAGATAGACATGCAACAGGTTAGTTCTGATCCACAGCACGCAGATAGACATGCAACAGGTTAGTTCTGATCCACACCACGCAGATAGACATGCAACAGGTTAGTTCTGATCCACAGCACGCAGATAGACATGCAACAGGTTAGTTCTGATCCACTGCACGCAGATAGACATGCAACAGGTTAGTTCTGATCCACACCACGCAGATAGACATGTAACAGGTTAGTTCTGATCCACACCACGCAGATAGACATGCAACAGGTTAGTTCTGATCCACACCACGCAGATAGACATGTAACAGGTTAGTTCTGATCCACAGCACGCAGATAGACATGTAACAGGTTAGTTCTGATCCACACCACGCAGATAGACATGTAACAGGTTAGTTCTGATCCACAGCACGCAGATAGACATGCAACAGGTTAGTTCTGATCCACAGCACGCAGATAGACATGCAACAGGTTAGTTCTGATCCACTGCACGCAGATAGACATGCAACAGGTTAGTTCTGATCCACAGCACGCAGATAGACATGCAACAGGTTAGTTCTGATCCACAGCACGCAGATAGACATGCAACAGGTTAGTTCTGATCCACAGCACGCAGATAGACATGCAACAGGTTAGTTCTGATCCACAGCACGCAGATAGACATGCAACAGGTTAGTTCTGATCCACAGCACGCAGATAGACATGCAACAGGTTAGTTCTGATCCACACCACGCAGATAGACATGCAACAGGTTAGTTCTGATCCACAGCACGCAGATAGACATGCAACAGGTTAGTTCTGATCCACAGCACGCAGATAGACATGCAACAGGTTAGTTCTGATCCACTACATACAGATAGACATGCAACAGGTTAGTTCTGATCCACTGCACGCAGATAGACATGCAACAGGTTAGTTCTGATCCACTGCACGCAGATAGACATGCAACAGGTTAGTTCTGATCCACTGCACGCAGATAGACATGCAACAGGTTAGTTCTGATCCACAGCACGCAGATAGACATGCAACAGGTTAGTTCTGATCCACAGCACGCAGATAGACATGCAACAGGTTAGTTCTGATCCACAGCACGCAGATAGACATGCAACAGGTTAGTTCTGATCCACTACATACAGATAGACATGCAACAGGTTAGTTCTGATCCACTACATACAGATAGACATGCAACAGGTTAGTTCTGATCCACAGCACGCAGATAGACATGCAACAGGTTAGTTCTGATCCACACCACGCAGATAGACATGTAACAGGTTAGTTCTGATCCACACCACGCAGATAGACATGCAACAGGTTAGTTCTGATCCACACCACGCAGATAGACATGCAACAGGTTAGTTCTGATCCACTGCACGCAGATAGACATGCAACAGGTTAGTTCTGATCCACAGCACGCAGATAGACATGCAACAGGTTAGTTCTGATCCACACCACGCAGATAGACATGCAACAGGTTAGTTCTGATCCACTGCACGCAGATAGACATGCAACAGGTTAGTTCTGATCCACAGCACGCAGATAGACATGCAACAGGTTAGTTCTGATCCACAGCACGCAGATAGACATGCAACAGGTTAGTTCTGATCCACAGCACGCAGATAGACATGTAACAGGTTAGTTCTGATCCACACCACGCAGATAGACATGTAACAGGTTAGTTCTGATCCACAGCACGCAGATAGACATGCAACAGGTTAGTTCTGATCCACAGCACGCAGATAGACATGCAACAGGTTAGTTCTGATCCACTGCACGCAGATAGACATGCAACAGGTTAGTTCTGATCCACAGCACGCAGATAGACATGCAACAGGTTAGTTCTGATCCACAGCACGCAGATAGACATGCAACAGGTTAGTTCTGATCCACAGCACGCAGATAGACATGCAACAGGTTAGTTCTGATCCACAGCACGCAGATAGACATGCAACAGGTTAGTTCTGATCCACAGCACGCAGATAGACATGCAACAGGTTAGTTCTGATCCACAGCACGCAGATAGACATGCAACAGGTTAGTTCTGATCCACAGCACGCAGATAGACATGCAACAGGTTAGTTCTGATCCACTACATACAGATAGACATGTAACAGGTTAGTTCTGATCCACTACACGCAGATAGACATGCAACAGGTTAGTTCTGATCCACAGCACGCAGATAGACATGCAACAGGTTAGTTCTGATCCACACCACGCAGATAGACATGCAACAGGTTAGTTCTGATCCACAGCACGCAGATAGACATGCAACAGGTTAGTTCTGATCCACTACATACAGATAGACATGTAACAGGTTAGTTCTGATCCACACCACGCAGATAGACATGTAACAGGTTAGTTCTGATCCACACCACGCAGATAGACATGCAACAGGTTAGTTCTGATCCACTGCACGCAGATAGACATGCAACAGGTTAGTTCTGATCCACTGCACGCAGATAGACATGCAACAGGTTAGTTCTGATCCACACCACGCAGATAGACATGCAACAGGTTAGTTCTGATCCACAGCACGCAGATAGACATGCAACAGGTTAGTTCTGATCCACAGCACGCAGATAGACATGCAACAGGTTAGTTCTGATCCACACCACGCAGATAGACATGCAACAGGTTAGTTCTGATCCACACCACGCAGATAGACATGTAACAGGTTAGTTCTGATCCACACCACGCAGATAGACATGCAACAGGTTAGTTCTGATCCACAGCACGCAGATAGACATGCAACAGGTTAGTTCTGATCCACAGCACGCAGATAGACATGCAACAGGTTAGTTCTGATCCACAGCACGCAGATAGACATGCAACAGGTTAGTTCTGATCCACAGCACGCAGATAGACATGCAACAGGTTAGTTCTGATCCACAGCACGCAGATAGACATGCAACAGGTTAGTTCTGATCCACAGCACGCAGATAGACATGCAGCAGGTTAGTTCTGATCCACAGCACGCAGATAGACATGCAACAGGTTAGTTCTGATCCACTACATACAGATAGACATGTAACAGGTTAGTTCTGATCCACTACATACAGATAGACATGCAACAGGTTAGTTCTGATCCACTACATACAGATAGACATGTAACAGGTTAGTTCTGATCCACTACATACAGATAGACATGCAACAGGTTAGTTCTGATCCACTACATACAGATAGACATGCAACAGGTTAGTTCTGATCCACTACATACAGATAGACATGCAACAGGTTAGTTCTGATCCACTACATACAGATAGACATGCAACAGGTTAGTTCTGATCCACTACATACAGATAGACATGTAACAGGTTAGTTCTGATCCACTACATACAGATAGACATGTAACAGGTTAGTTCTGATCCACTACATACAGATAGACATGCAACAGGTTAGTTCTGATCCACAGCACGCAGATAGACATGCAACAGGTTAGTTCTGATCCACACCACGCAGATAGACATGTAACAGGTTAGTTCTGATCCACACCACGCAGATAGACATGCAACAGGTTAGTTCTGATCCACAGCACGCAGATAGACATGTAACAGGTTAGTTCTGATCCACTACATACATTTACATTTAAGTCATTTAGCAGACGCTCTTATCCAGAGCGACTTACAAGTACATACATTCACACTTTTTTTGTACTGGCCCCCCGTGGGAATCGAACCCACAACCCTGGCGTTGCAAGCGCCATGGTCTACCAACTGAGCTACACGGGACCGTGTACAGATAGACAGGTTAGACAGATACTGCAGGACTTGTCAAAAGTAGACCTAGACTCGACAAAAAACGAACTCTGCCGTTAATCTCTTTTCTGTATATTCTACAACAAACCATTTCCTCACATCATACAGCATTCTCCCCCAGCTACAACAAATAGCTGATGGAGAATGCTGTGTGTTTCTGTCTTGTTGTAGCTGATGGAGAATGCTGTGTGTTTCTGTGTTGTAGGTGATGGAGAATGCTGTGTGTTTCTGTCTTGTGTAGCTGATGGAGAATGCTGTGTGTTTCTGTGTTGTAGGTGATGGAGAATGCTGTGTGTTTCTGTGTTGTAGCTGATGGAGAATGCTGTGTGTTTCTGTGTTGTAGCTGATGGAGAATGCTGTGTGTTTCTGTGTTGTAACTGATGGAGAATGCTGTGTGTTTCTGTGTTGTAACTGATGGAGAATGCTGTGTGATTCTGTCTTGTTGTAACTGATGGAGAATGCTGTGTGTTTCTGTCTTGTTGTAACTGATGGAGAATGCTGTGTGTTTCTGTGTTGTAGGTGATGGAGAATGCTGTGTGTTTCTGTCTTGTTGTAGCTGATGGAGAATGCTGTGTGTTTCTGTCTTGTTGTAGCTGATGGAGAATGCTGTGTGTTTCTGTGTTGTAGCTGATGGAGAATGCTGTGTGTTTCTGTCTTGTTGTAGCTGATGGAGAATGCTGTGTGTTTCTGTGTTGTAGCTGATGGAGAATGCTGTGTGTTTCTGTGTTGTAGCTGATGGAGAATGCTGTGTGTTTCTGTCTTGTTGTAGCTGATGGAGAATGCTGTGTGTTTCTGTGTTGTAGCTGATGGAGAATGCTGTGTGCTTCTGTGTTGTAGGTGATGGAGAATGCTGTGTGTTTCTGTGTTGTAGCTGATGGAGAATGCTGTGTGTTTCTGTGTTGTAGCTGATGGAGAATGCTGTGTACACCTTTAAATTGCTCCTCCAGAGCTCACTGAAAGACAACCCTTCCAAACTCACCTCAGCCATGGAGAAAGCAAAGCTCAGAGTCCTCAAGGTGAGATAACAGACAGATACCTCCTGCCTTCTCTCTGTAGCTTCATACCTCCTGTCTTCTGACTGTAGCTTCGTACCTCCTGTCTTCTGATTGTAGCTTCATACCTCCTGTCTTCTGACTGTAGCTCCATACCTCCTGTCTTCTGACTGTAGCTTCATACCTCCTGTCTTCTGATTGTAGCTTCATACCTCCTGTCTTCTGACTGTAGCTTCATACCTTCTGTCTTCTGACTGTAGCTTTGTACCTCCTGTCTTCTGACTGTAGCTTCATACCTCCTGTCTTCTGACTGTAGCTTCATACCTCCTGTCTTCTGATTGTAGCTTCATACCTCCTGTCTTCTGACTGTAGCTTCATACCTCCTGTCTTCTGACTGTAGCTTTGTACCTCCTGTCTTCTGACTGTAGCTTTGTACCTCCTGTCTTCTGACTGTAGCTTCATACCTCCTGTCTTCTGACTGTAGCTTCGTACCTCCTGTCTTCTGACTGTAGCTTCATACCTCCTGTCTTCTGACTGTAGCTTCGTACCTCCTGTCTTCTCTCTGTAGCTTCATACCTCCTGTCTTCTGACTGTAGCTTCGTACCTCCTGTCTTCTGACTGTAGCTTCGTACCTCCTACCTTCTGACTGTAGCTTCATACCTCCTGTCTTCTGACTGTAGCTTCGTACCTCCTACCTTCTGACTGTAGCTTCACACCTCCTGTCTTCTCTCTGTAG
Organism: Salvelinus namaycush; assembly: GCF_016432855.1. NCBI lineage: Eukaryota > Metazoa > Chordata > Actinopteri > Salmoniformes > Salmonidae > Salvelinus > Salvelinus namaycush. The sequence continues at coordinate 45,754,621 of NC_052317.1, forward strand.
CTTCATACCTCCTGTCTTCTGACTGTAGCTTCGTACCTCCTGTCTTCTGACTGTAGCTTCATACCTCCTACCTTCTGACTGTAGCTTCATACCTCCTGTCTTCTGACTGTAGCTTCGTACCTCCTACCTTCTGACTGTAGCTTCACACCTCCTGTCTTCTGACTGTAGCTTCATACCTCCTGTCTTCTGACTGTAGCTTCGTACCTCCTGTCTTCTGACTGTAGCTTCGTACCTCCTGTCTTCTGATTGTAGCTTCACACCTCCTGTCTTCTGACTGTAGCTTCGTACCTCCTACCTTCTGACTGTAGCTTCATACCTCCTGTCTTCTGACTGTAGCTTCGTACCTCCTGTCTTCTGACTGTAGCTTCGTACCTCCTGTCTTCTGACTGTAGCTTCACACCTCCTGTCTTCTGACTGTAGCTTCATACCTCCTGTCTTCTGACTGTAGCTTCGTACCTCCTGTCTTCTGACTGTAGCTTCACACCTCCTGTCTTCTGACTGTAGCTTCGTACCTCCTGTCTTCTGACTGTAGCTTCGTACCTCCTGTCTTCTGACTGTAGCTTCATACCTCCTGTCTTCTGATTGTAGCTTCATACCTCCTGTCTTCAGACTGTAGCTTCATACCTCCTGTCTTCTGACTGTAGCTTCATACCTCCTGTCTTCTGACTGTAGCTTCATACCTCCTGTCTTCTGACTGTAGCTTCGTACCTCCTGTCTTCCGACTGTAGCTTCATACCTCCTGTCTTCTGACTGTAGCTTCGTACCTCCTGTCTTCTCTCTGTAGCTTCATACCTCCTGTCTTCTGACTGTAGCTTCGTACCTCCTGTCTTCTGACTGTAGCTTCATACCTCCTGTCTTCTGACTGTAGCTTCATACCTCCTGTCTTCTGACTGTAGCTTCATACCTCCTGTCTTCTGACTGTAGCTTCATACCTCCTGTCTTCTGACTGTAGCTTCATGTCTTCCGACTGTAGCTTCATACCTACTGTCTTCTGACTGTACAATGCAACACTCCCCTACCTACTGTAGTTTAATTTCAGTGAATTCATAGTTGACTAGGAGAAACTCAGCCCTGGTTATTCTAACACTTGTTGTGTGGTTGTCGTGTGTGGTTGTCTTGTTGTGTGGTTGTCTTGTGTGGTTGTCTTGTTGTGTGGTTGTCTTGTTGTGTGGTTGTCTTATGTGGTTGTCTTGTTGTGTGGTTGTCTTGTGTGGTTGTCTTATGTGGTTGTCTTGTTGTGTGGTTGTCTTGTGTGGTTGTCTTGTTGTGTGGTTGTCTTGTTGTGTGGTTGTCTTGTGTGGTTGTCTTGTGTGGTTGTCTTGTTGTGTGGTTGTCTTGTTGTGTGGTTTTCTTGTGTGGTTGTCGTGTGTGGTTGTCGTGTGTGGTTGTCTTGTTGTGTGGTTGTCTTGTTGTGTGGTTGTCTTGTTGTGTGGTTGTCTTGTTGTGTGGTTGTCTTGTGTGGTTGTCTTGCTGTGTGGTTTTCTTGTGTGATTGTCTTGTGTGGTTGTCTTGTGTGGTTGTGTTGTGTGGTTGTCTTGCTGTGTGGTTTTCTTGTGTGATTGTCTTGTTGTGTGGTTGTCTTGCTGTGTGGTTGTCTTGTGTGGTTGTCTTGTGTGGTTGTCTTGTGTGGTTGTCTTGTGTGGTTGTCTTGTGTGGTTGTCTTGTTGTGTGGTTGTCTTGCTGTGTGGTTTTCTTGTGTGGTTGTCTTGTGTGGTTGTCTTGTTGTGTGGTTGTCTTGTTGTGTGGTTGTCTTGTTGTGTGGTTATATTGTTGTGTGGTTGTCTTGTGTGGTTGTCTTGTGTGGTTGTCTTGTGTGGTTGTGTTGTGTGGTTGTCTTGTTGTGTGGTTGTCTTGCTGTGTGGTTTTCTTGTGTGGTTGTCTTGTGTGGTTGTCTTGTGTGGTTGTCTTGTGTGGCTGTCTTGTGTGGCTGTCTTGTTGTGTGGTTGTCTTATGTGGTCTTGTGTGGCTGTCTTGTTGTGTGGTTGTCTTATGTGGTCTTGTGTGGTTGTCGTGTTGTGTGGTTGTCTTGTGTGGTTGTCTTGTGTGGTTGTCTTGTTGTGTGGTTGTCTTGCTGTGGTTGTCTTGTGTGGTTGTCTTGTGTGGTTGTCTTGTTGTGTGGTTGTCGTGTTGTGTGGTTGTCTTGCTGTGGTTGTCTTGTGTGGTTGTCTTGTTGTGTGGTTGTCTTGCTGTGTGGTTGTCTTGTTGTGTGGTTGTCTTGTGTGGTTGTCTTGTTGTGTGGTTGTCTTGTGTGGTTGTCTTGTGTGGTTGTCTTGTGTGGTTGTCTTGTTGTGTGGTTGTCTTGTGTGGTTGTCTTGTGTGGTTGTCTTGTTGTGTGGTTGTCTTGTGTGGTTGTCTTGTTGTGTGGTTGTCTTGTTGTGTGGTTGTCTTGTGTGGTTGTCGTGTGTGGTTGTCGTGTGTGGTTGTCGTGTGTGGTTGTCTTGTGTGGTTGTCTTGTGTGGTTGTCTTGTGTGGTTGTCGTGTGTGGTTGTCGTGTGTGGTTGTCTTGTGTGGTTGTCTTGTGTGGTTGTCTTGTGTGGTTGTCTTGTGTGGTTGTGTGGTTGTCTTGTGTGGTTGTGTGGTTGTCTTGTGTGGTTGTCGTGTGTGGTTGTCGTGTGTGGTTGTGTGGTTGTCTTGTGTGGTTGTCTTGTGTGGTTGTGTGGTTGTCTTGTGTGGTTGTCTTGTTTTGATTACTTGGTTGACTGGTTGATTGGTTGTTTAATTGATTGATTGATGCATATTTCCTGGAGCAATATGTCTATAACAGGGTGTAGAGGCTAGTAACATTCTTGTTCTGTGGTTGCTCCCTGCAGCAGTATGACCATGACAGTAGCACGGTGAGGAAGAGGTTCTTTCAGGAGGCTCTGGTTGACATCACGTTACCTGCTATCAGGAGGAACATGGCTCCGGCACACAAACCGGTATGTACGCTGGTAACTTTATGTCTCTTTATACCAGTCGTTACATGTTAGATATTATCCTAGAGCAGGGCTGATGGTCTCAGTCCATCCACATCTCACCCTATCAAATTAAAGAAACATTGTTGGAGCAAGTACTGTTAGTTCATCATAATATAAACCGTGAAACTTACACTTTACAGGACTTGCAGAAGTTGGACCAGTACATCTTTGCTGATTACACCAACTTCATCAAAGTGGAAAACGTTTATGAAGATGTTCTACTGCACATTCTGACCATCGAGGTCGACAAAGGTGCGTTTACCCGCTTCTGTCTGTCATCCAGGGACCAGGATTCTCTTTATATAATAACACACCCATGTTTTTTGACATCTTTGTAAGCCTGCCACACACACACACACTATATGATACATTTATTAAACATAAGAATGAGTGTGAGTTTTTGTCACAACCCGGCTCGTGGAAAGTGATAGGACCAGGGCACAAATAATAATAATCAATAATTTTGCTCTTTATTTAACCATCTTACATATAAAACCTTATTTGTTCATCAAAAATGGTGAATAACTCACCACAGGTTAATGAGAAGGTTGTGCTTGAAAGGATGCACATAACTCTGCAATGTTGGGTTGTATTGGAGAGAGTCTCCGTCTTAAATCATTTCACACACACAGTCTGTGCCTGTATTTAGTTTTCATGCTAGTGAGAGTCGAGAATCCACTCTCACATAGGTACGTGGTTGCAAAGGGAATCTTAACAATGTGATTTTCCAAGGCAAGAAACTCTGAGCGCGACCCTATCCAGAAATCTGTCAGTGGCTTCTGATTAAATAACATTTTCACAGAACCGCTTGTTGAAATTTCGATGAGGCTCTCTTGTTCAGATATCGGTAAGTGGACTGGAGGCAGGGCATGATGGGATAATGAAAACAGTTGTTTGTGTCATCCGTTTCGGGAAAGTACCTGCGTAATTGCGCACCCAACTCACTCAGGTGCTTCACTACATCACATTTGACATTGTCCGTTAGCTTGAGTTCATTTGCACATAAAAAATCATACAAAGATGGAAAGACCTGTGTGTTGTCCTTGTTAATGCAGAAGAGGATGTCTTCCTTAATTGACCCCCCATAAACATAACGGACATATACCAGGAGCTGTGCCAGGCCCGCCACGTCTGTTGACTCATCCAGCTGTAACGCATATAATTCACTGGCTTGTATGCGAAGCAGTAATTGTTTCAAAACATCTCCTGCCAGGTCACTGATGAGTCGTGAAACAGTGTTGTTTGATGAAGGCATTGTCTGTATAGTTTTTTTGGCCTTTTCCCCCAGCATTGTCCCAGACATATCCGCGGCAGCAGGAAGAATTAAGTCCTCCACAATAGTATGGGGCTTGCCTGTCCTAGCCACTCGGTAGCTCACCATATAAGACGCCTCTAGTTCCTTCTTAGTAATGATATCTGTTGCTTTTATACATGTCTTACTACTCAAAAGTAATCTTTATTCTCGCTCAAAAAACTCCCGTGGCTTATTTTTCAAATTGTCATGTTTCATTTCTAAATGTCTGCGCAAGAATGAAGGTTTCCCGCGAGAGAGTAATGGTTAATGTGATGGTTAATGTGATTGGATGTTAATTTTTTGACTAGGCTACCCGTATTTGACATTGTATTGTTATTTCGCTGAACGCTAGATGGTTAAACGTTATTTTTGGCAGTGAAACGATGCTACTCAGGTGAGAGAGAAAAAACTCACCCAAATGCATCGGAAAATATAAATTAGATTTTTTTTGGTGAATCACATTTTTATTTGGGCCCCGACAGCATTGTGCGTACCCCAGTTTGGGAATTTATCAACCCAATCCATTCTATTAAAGTATAGGAGACACCACTTATCAACCCAATCCATTCTCCTAAAGTATAGGAGACACCACTTATCAACCCAATCCATTCTCCTAAAGTATAGGAGACACCACTTATCACCCAATCCATTATATTAAAGTATAGGAGACACCACTTATCACCCCAATCCATTCTCCTAAAGTATAGGAGACACCACCTATCATCCCAATCCATTCTCCTAAAGTATAGGAGACACCACCTATCATCCCAATCCATTCTCCTAAAGTATAGGAGACACCACCTATCACCCCAATCCATTCTCCTAAAGTATAGGAGACACCACTTATCACCCCAATCCATTCTCCTAAAGTATAGGAGACACCACCTATCATCCCAATCCATTCTCCTAAAGTATAGGAGACACCACTTATCACCCCAATCCATTCTCCTAAAGTATAGGAGACACCACTTATCACCCCAATCCATTCTATTAAAGTATAGGAGACACCACTTATCATCCCAATCCATTCTATTAAAGTATAGGAGACACCACTTATCACCACAATCCATTCTATTAAAGTATAGGAGACACCACTTATCACCCCAATCCATTCTATTAAAGTATAGGAGACACCACTTATCACCCCAATCCATTCTATTAAAGTATAGGAGACACCACTTATCACCCCAATCCATTATATTAAAGTATAGGAGACACCACTTATCATCCCAATCCATTATATTAAAGTATAGGAGACACCACTTATCACCCCAATCCATTCTATTAAAGTATAGGAGACACCACTTATCACCCAATCCATTATATTAAAGTATAGGAGACACCACTTATCACCCAATCCATTATATTAAAGTATAGGAGACACCACTTATCACCCCAATCCATTCTCCTAAAGTATAGGAGACACCACTTATCACCCCAATCCATTCTCCTAAAGTATAGGAGACACCACTTATCACCCCAATCCATTCTCCTAAAGTATAGGAGACACCACTTATCACCACAATCCATTCTATTAAAGTATAGGAGACACCACTTATCACCCCAATCCATTCTATTAAAGTATAGGAGACACCACTTATCACCCCAATCCATTCTATTAAAGTATAGGAGACACCACTTATCACCCCAATCCATTCTATTAAAGTATAGGAGACACCACTTATCACCCCAATCCATTCTATTAAAGTATAGGAGACACCACTTATCACCCCAATCCATTCTATTAAAGTATAGGAGACACCACTTATCACCCCAATCCATTCTATTAAAGTATAGGAGACACCACTTATCACCCAATCCATTATATTAAAGTATAGGAGACACCACTTATCACCCAATCCATTATATTAAAGTATAGGAGACACCACTTATCACCCCAATCCATTCTCCTAAAGTATAGGAGACACCACTTATCACCCCAATCCATTCTCCTAAAGTATAGGAGACACCACTTATCACCCCAATCCATTCTCCTAAAGTATAGGAGACACCACTTATCACCCCAATCCATTCTCCTAAAGTATAGGAGACACCACTTATCACCACAATCCATTCTATTAAAGTATAGGAGACACCACTTATCACCCCAATCCATTCTATTAAAGTATAGGAGACACCACTTATCACCCCAATCCATTCTATTAAAGTATAGGAGACACCACTTATCACCCCAATCCATTCTATTAAAGTATAGGAGACACCACTTATCACCCCAATCCATTCTATTAAAGTATAGGAGACACCACTTATCACCCCAATCCATTATATTAAAGTATAGGAGACACCACTTATCACCCCAATCCATTATATTAAAGTATAGGAGACACCACTTATCACCCCAATCCATTCTATTAAAGTATAGGAGACACCACTTAGCACCCCAATCCATTCTCCTAAAGTATAGGAGACACCACGTATCACCCCAATCCATTCTCCTAAAGTATAGGAGACACCACTTATCACCCCAATCCATTCTCCTAAAGTATAGGAGACACCACTTATCACCCCAATCCATTCTTCTAAAGTATAGGAGACACCACTTATCATCCCAATCCATTCTCCTAAAGTATAGGAGACACCACTTATCATCCCAATCCATTCTCCTAAAGTATAGGAGACACCACTTATCACCCCAATCCATTCTCCTAAAGTATAGGAGACACCACTTATCACCCCAATCCATTCTCCTAAAGTATAGGAGACACCACTTATCACCCCAATCCATTCTCCTAAAGTATAGGAGACACCACTTATCACCCCAATCCATTCTCCTAAAGTATAGGAGACACCACTTATCACCCCAATCCATTCTATTAAAGTATAGGAGACACCACTTATCACCCAATCCATTATATTAAAGTATAGGAGACACCACTTAATACCCAATCCATTATATTAAAGTATAGGAGACACCACTTATCACCCCAATCCATTCTCCTAAAGTATAGGAGACACCACTTATCACCCCAATCCATTCTCCTAAAGTATAGGAGACACCACTTATCACCCCAATCCATTCTCCTAAAGTATAGGAGACACCACTTATCACCACAATCCATTCTATTAAAGTATAGGAGACACCACTTATCACCCCAATCCATTCTATTAAAGTATAGGAGACACCACTTATCACCCCAATCCATTCTATTAAAGTATAGGAGACACCACTTATCACCCCAATCCATTCTATTAAAGTATAGGAGACACCACTTATCACCCCAATCCATTCTATTAAAGTATAGGAGACACCACTTATCACCCCAATCCATTATATTAAAGTATAGGAGACACCACTTATCACCCCAATCCATTCTATTAAAGTATAGGAGACACCACTTAGCACCCCAATCCATTCTCCTAAAGTATAGGAGACACCACTTATCACCCCAATCCATTCTCCTAAAGTATAGGAGACACCACTTATCACCCCAATCCATTCTCCTAAAGTATAGGAGACACCACTTATCACCCCAATCCATTCTTCTAAAGTATAGGAGACACCACTTATCATCCCAATCCATTATCCTAAAGTATAGGAGACACCACTTATCATCCCAATCCATTCTCCTAAAGTATAGGAGACACCACTTATCACCCCAATCCATTCTCCTAAAGTATAGGAGACACCACTTATCACCCCAATCCATTCTCCTAAAGTATAGGAGACACCACTTATCACCCCAATCCATTCTCCTAAAGTATAGGAGACACCACTTATCACCCCAATCCATTCTCCTAAAGTATAGGAGACACCACTTATCACCCCAATCCATTCTATTAAAGTATAGGAGACACCACTTATCACCCCAATCCATTCTATTAAAGTATAGGAGACACCACTTATCACCCCAATCCATTCTCCTAAAGTATAGGAGACACCACTTATCCATCCACTGCATATAAAAATGACTTTTACATTTCACTGTGTTCCCTTTTGGTGTCCCATGTTCTAAAATAAGTTTCTAAAAAACCATCCCTTGTCTTTTCTACTGGCAGTAATAGAAGTGTATAAAACCATTACCCTCTGGTATACCCTGTGTAACACCAATACCCTCCTGTATACCCTGTATAACACCATTACCTTCTTATATACCCTGTATAACACCATTGCCCTACTGTATAACACCATTGCCCTCCTGTATACCCTGTATAACACCATTACCCTCCTGTATAACACAATTACCCTCTTGTATAACACCATTACCCTCCTGTATAGCACCATTACCCTCTTGTATAACACCATTACCCTCCTGTATACCATGTATAACACCAATACCCTCCTGTATAACACCATTACCCTCATGTATAACACCATTACCCTCCTGTATAACACCATTACTCTCCTGTATACCCTGTATAACACCATTACCCTCCTGTATACCATGTATAACACAATTACCCTCCTGTATACCCTGTATAACACCATTACCCTCCTGTATACCCTGTATAACACCATTACCCTCCTGTATACCCTGTATAACACCATTACCCTCCTGTATACCCTGTATAACACCATTCCCCTCCTGTATACCATGTATAACACCATTACCATCCTGTATACCATGTATAACACCATTACCCTCTTGTATACCATGTATAACACCATTACCCTCCTGTATACCCTGTATAACACCAATACCCTCCTGTATACCCTGTATAACACCATTACCCTCCTGTATAACACCATTACCCTCCTGTATAACACCATTACCCTCCTGTATACCCTGTATAACACCATTACCCTCCTGTATACCCTGTATAACACCATTACCCTCCTGTATACCCTGTATAACACCATTACCCTCCTGTATACCCTGTATAACACCATTACCCTCCTGTATACCCTGTATAACACCATTACCCTCCTGTATAACACCATTACCCTCATGTATACCCTGTATAACACCATTACCCTCCTGTATACCCTGTATAACACCATTACCCTCCTGTATACCCTGTATAACACCATTACCCTCCTGTATACCCTGTATAACACCATTACCCTCCTGTATACCCTGTATAACACCATTACCCTCCTGTATACCATGTATGGCATAATTGATTGTATGTACTGTATGCTTCTCCTGTATGGACTTAATCAATTCTTTCTTCTCCCTTTCGGTCTTTCATTTTCTCCAGTGGTGAAAGAAGCTGCCAGTCTGAGGAAGAACAACTTGATGGTGGACAGTACTGACCTGCAGAGCGCCAGCCAGAGCAGCCTGACAGACAGTCGCACCCCTCCCCTCTCCTCCCCCGCCAGCCCTGCCAAGATGGCTGTCTCTGGGCTGAGCAGACAGGCCGAGCAGGCACCTTCTACCCTGGTGGGGAACTCGTCTTCTAGCGCTGGGAGGCTGGAGGTGGAAGGTGGCCCAGTGGTCCCAGATATGGCTGCCCTCACTCCTCCTGTCATTGTCATAACTCCAGAAAGTGAGGCTCCAGACCCAGTCCCACTCCCAGCCGCAGCACATATACCTACCAATACTGCTGATGTCGCTGTAGCAGAGCCTGATACCCCTTCACCTCTACCTGAAATGTCCTCTGCTGAAAGCGATTACACCTCTGGTGCTGCCTCAACCAAACCTGATGCTTCCTTAGTCAATCAAGACACCCCTTTGGCCACAATCACACCTTATGCCCCCTCCCCCAAGGCTTCTCTTCCTGTGGCTGAACCAGCTCCCCAGACACCTGAAGTTACAGACACAGCATCCCAACCACCAGGAACTGAAGACAAACCAGACACGGCCAAAGCATCCCAACCACCAGGAACTGAAGACAAACCAGACACAGCCAAAGCATCCCAACCACCAGGAACTGAAGACAAACCAGACACAGCCAAAGCATCCCAACCACCAGGAACTGAAGACAAACCAGACACGGCCAAAGCATCCCAACCACCAGGAACTGAAGACAAACCAGACACAGACACAGCCAAAGCCAGAAACAGCCCAGTGAGTGACAGTGTGTCGGTGTGTGTCGAGTCTCTATCAGCAATGAGTATGATTCTTCCTGAGGCCACGGTGCCCTTCACTGGTCAGAGACAGAGACAAGCCACAGACAGAGCAGTCTACCTGAAAGCTCCTGCAGGGGTGAAGGAGGGGGCATCTGTACCTCTCACCGTGGACGAGAAGGAAGAGGAGGAAGAACATCTTTGTAAGGAGGCAGAGAACACAGAAGCACATCACATTGGTACAGCCCCATCCAACGCCCATATAGAAAGTGTAGACAGTGATTCGGTCCACTCTGACACCCCTCCAGAAATGAAAGCCAGTGGTACAGTCCAAACTAGCTCATCTACCCAAGCCAGAGACACTGAACCAGCCTCCCTGACTCAGAATGACCTTAACCCCACAGGATCAGAGATGCAGCATGGAGGCAGTGAGGACAGAGCGACAGTTACCTCCGTCTCTAGAGTTACTGTCACTGAGAGCGAGGGTGCCCTGCTTGCATGCAATACCCTGGTCACATCACCAGAGGGTGCTACTACTCCACTCACTGGACCTGGGGAGGGTGTAGTGGAGGCAGGGGACAGAGAGGCTCTGGAGTGTGTAGTGGAGGCAGGGGACAGAGGAGAGGCTCTGGGGGGTGTAGTGGAGGCAGGGGACAGAAGAGAGGCTCTGGGGGGTGTAGTGGAGGCAGGGGACAGAGGAGAGGCTCTGGGGGGTGTAGTGGAGGCAGGGGACAGAAGAGAGGCTCTGGGGGGTGTAGTGGAGGCAGGGGACAGAAGAGAGGCTCTGGGGGGTGTAGTGGAGGCAGGGGACAGAGGAGAGGCTCTGGGGCTACAGTCTAACGCAGTGGGGATGGAGGCAGAGGAGGGAGAGGAGGAAGAGCAGGAAGCGTTTCCACTGGATAGTGTGAAGTCCATCCGTGACTTGGTGATGGAGGTAGTGGAGGTAGAAGAGCTGATACAGAGGTGTCCCCCAGGAAACAGCACTCCCTAGCTGGGGAAAGAACGACTAGGGGGTGTACCAACAGCAGAGCAATCAACTGTGTTCATTTTGAACCCAATTCAATATCTATTAACTATTTCTATGTAAAATAAATGACTGAACATGTTTACTCTACAGACTGATAGAAATTGAGGAGGTAATGATCTCTCTCCTCCCTCAGATGAGCACACAGACTGGAGAAGAAATAAAACTGACCAAATAACAAACTTTAACATCTGATAGCTATACTAGCAAGGACTGCTATTGGTGCAGCAGACAATCATACAACTCAGATTTCACTTACATACTCAATTTTGTATTGAACAACTTCGCTTTTTTTGTTGAAATAATTGTCATCTTTTTAATAATTTTGGATTGAAATGAGCACCTTACCTTACGTTTTGTTCTGTTGTGCAAATTGGTTTTACCGTGACAACATAAGTACTGCATTTCTACGCCATTTTGCTTTAGGACCTTTTGTGACAAAGCTATTTAGATCTGAATATATTTAACCGTTAAAAGAAGGAGGTGCTTAAATTAATATAAACATACTGTTCTATTATCTGCATGATGATTGGAGTATTGCAATTGTAAAATTATCAATATATTTGTCATTTATATAAAAGAAAAAATGTTTTAACACTTAACACACGTTTATTGTTTTGTGTTCATACTGTATCTTTCTGTAATTATATAAAATATAAAACCTTTATAATTTGCCACATCTTTTAGAAGTTACTGTAGCAGAGAGTGGGGTCACGTTCAGCCATTTGTTTTACATTCAGCATCATTCCGTCAAGGGAAATATAGTCTTCTTTCTAACAAAGATATCTACATATATTTCAGGATGTTGTGTAGCTCTGGAAATAATCAGAATTCATGTAAACATTAAAGTTTTGAAATCATAGCTTTTCCACAAAGTGGTCTCTTGGCACAACCCGGGTATGGGGTAAGTTGAGCCAATGACCATGGGGTAAGTTGAGCCAATGACCATGGGGTAAGTTGAGCCGCGGGACAGGGTAAATTAAGCTGTCGACAAATGTCTGTACTCAATGAAATATTACTACCTTTTTAAATCCATGTCTATCTTTATTTCCCACAATTCAACACAATCGCTTTTTCTCTTCTGATATTGTAAGCATCTTTTAACACAGGTTTAACGCCTAACAAACCCTTTGTACTTTTTAAAACACTTTTAACATACGCCCGCCCCTGTTACCTCATTTCCCAGAGATAATGCCCTGCATTACACTTGGGAAGAAAACACTTACATTTGTTCAACTTGCCATTGGCTCAACTTACCCCATGGCCATTGGCTCAACTTACCCCATGGCCATTGGCTCAACTTACCCTCAACTTACCCCATGGCCATTGGCTCAACTTACCCCATGGCCATTAGCTCAACTTACCCCATGGCCATTGGCTCAACTTACCCTCAACTTACCCCATGGCCATTGGCTCAACTTACCCCATGGCCATTGGCTCAACTTACCCCATGGCCATTGGCTCAACTTACCCCATGGCCATTGGCTCAACTTACCCCATGGCCATTGGCTCAACTTACCCCATGGCCATTGGCTCAACTTACCCTCAACTTACCCCATGGCCATTAGCTCAACTTACCCCATGGCCATTGGCTCAACTTACCCCATGGCCATTGGCTCAACTTACCCCATGGCCATTGGCTCAACTTACCCTCAACTTACCCCATGGCCATTGGCTCAACTTACCCCATGGCCATTGGCTCAACTTACCCCATGGCCATTAGCTCAACTTACCCCATGGCCATTGGCTCAATTTACCCCATGGCCATTGGCTCAATTTACCCCAAGGCAAATATTTGGACTATATTAGCCCACAAAGCTACAAGGATGGACTTTCATTCTAGGTTTAGGACCTCATATTGAAGCTTTTAGAGACCATAACTGATGTATAGAACAATCTTAAAATGATCTACTTTGGTTTAGGTACAAGCATCATAAAACCTCTAACACTTCAGGCTCTGATCAGGCCCTACACCCAAACAAGGGCACTGCGTTCATCCACCTCTGGCCTGCTCGCCTCCTTACCACTGAGGAAGTACAGTTCCCGCTCAGCCCAGTCAAAACTGTTCGCCGCTCTGGCACCCCAATGGTGGAACAAACTCCCTCACGACGCCAGGTCAGCGGAGTCAATCACCACCTTCCGGAGACACCTGAAACCCTTCCTCTTTAAGGAATACCTAGGATAGGATAAAGTAATCCTTCTGACCCCCCCCCCCCCCCCCTTAAAAGATTTAGATGCACTATTGTAAAGTGGCTGTTCCACTGGATGTCATAAGGTGAATGCACCAATTTGTAAGTCGCTCTGGATAAGAGCGTCTGCTAAATGACTTAAATGTAAATGTAAATGTAACACCAAAAAAATTTACCTGGTGAAAATCTGTTTTTTGAGCTAAAGCCTATAGACTAGGATCGGTACTGATCACCGTTCCTTCTCTCGCTAGAACAAAAGCGGTGCCTGCTGCGTGCCGACCCGGTAGCGACGAACCTGCGGTTTCTACTTGTAGAATCGCAATGCTCGTCAGTGGCCAACAACTTGACTTTGAGCCAATCAGAGAGCACGAACCCCCCACGTGGGGGGAGTCAACAAAAAAGGAAAAAAGAGGAAATTTTCTCTGTACATCGACGGTTAAATGACATGAGACAGTCTCACTTCATATGCAATGTAGGCTATGGGATGGTAGCTAACTAAGTGCACCACTGCAATGCACACAACACGAAATACTTCCTACAAGCTAGCTAACCACTGTAGCTAGTATTGGCATTATAATTAAATCACAATGGATTAATTTCCATGCCTGTGTTAGCTGCTGAATTAGTGCAGTGTCCTTAGCTAGCTAGCTATGTTGTGCTAGATAGCGAATATGCTAACATTAACTACTGTACCTAGCTAAACATTTGGCTATGGGCTGGCACTGGCAGTATGGGATTATAGAGAATGAATAAAATTGTTTCCTCGTCATCTTGCTAGGTAGTTATCTAGCAGTGGCCATCTGGCTAGTATCAACAAGTGCTTTCTACAAAATATAATCAGAGCAGCCATCCAGCTAGCTAGCTAACATTGGAATCTAGACAATAAACTACACAGAACAAAAATATAAACGCAACAATTTCAAAGATTTACAGTTCATATAAGGAAATCAGTCAATTGAGATGAATTCATTAGTCTCTAATCTATGTATGTCACATGACTGGGAATACAGATCTGCATCTGTTGGTCACAGATACCTTAAAAACAAGGTAGAGGTGTGGATCAGAAAACCAGTCAGTATCTGACCACCATTTACCTCATGAAAACCAGTCAGTATCTGACCACCATTTGCCTCATGAAAACCAGTCAGTATCTGACCACCATTTGCCTCATGAAAACCAGTCAGTATCTGACCACCATTTGCCTCATGAAAACCAGTCAGTATCTGGCCACCATTTGCCTCATGAAAACCAGTCAGTATCTGACCACCATTTACCTCATGAAAACCAGTCAGTATCTGACCACCATTTGCCTCATGAAAACCAGTCAGTATCTGACCACCATTTACCTCATGAAAACCAGTCAGTATCTGACCACCATTTGCCTCATGAAAACCAGTCAGTATCTGACCACCATTTGCCTCATGAAAACCAGTCAGTATCTGACCACCATTTGCCTCATGAAAACCAGTCAGTATCTGACCACCATGTACCTCATGAAAACCAGTCCGTATCTGGCCACCATTTGCCTCATGAAAACCAGTCAGTATCTGACCACCATTTACCTCATGAAAACCAGTCAGTATCTGACCACCATTTGCCTCATGAAAACCAGTCAGTATCTGACCACCATTTGCCTCATGAAAACCAGTCCGTATCTGACCACCATCTGCCTCATGAAAACCAGTCAGTATCTGACCACCATTTACCTCATGAAAACCAGTCAGTATCTGACCACCATTTACCTCATGAAAACCAGTCAGTATCTGACCACCATCTGCCTCATGAAAACCAGTCAGTATCTGA
Organism: Salvelinus namaycush; assembly: GCF_016432855.1. NCBI lineage: Eukaryota > Metazoa > Chordata > Actinopteri > Salmoniformes > Salmonidae > Salvelinus > Salvelinus namaycush. The sequence goes on from NC_052317.1 coordinate 45,769,856, forward strand.
CCACCATTTGCCTCATGAAAACCAGTCAGTATCTGGCCACCATTTGCCTCATGAAAACCAGTCAGTATCTGGTCACCATTTACCTCATGAAAACCAGTCAGTATCTGACCACCATTTGCCTCATGATTACCAGTCAGTATCTGGTCTGACCACCATTTACCTCATGAAAACCAGTCAGTATCTGTGACCACCATTTGCCTCATGAAAACCAGTCAGTATCTGACCACCATTTGCCTCATGAAAACCAGTCAGTATCTGACCACCATTTGCCTCATGAAAACCAGTCAGTATCTGACCACCATTTGCCTCATGAAAACCAGTCAGTATCTGACCACCATTTGCCTCATGAAAACCAGTCAGTATCTGACCACCATCTGCCTCATGAAAACCAGTCAGTATCTGACCACCATTTACCTCATGAAAACCAGTCAGTATCTGACCACCATTTACCTCATGAAAACCAGTCAGTATCTGACCACCATCTGCCTCATGAAAACCAGTCAGTATCTGACCACCATTTGCCTCATGAAAACCAGTCAGTATCTGACCACCATTTACCTCATGAAAACCAGTCAGTATCTGGTCTGACCACCATTTACCTCATGAAAACCAGTCAGTATCTGACCACCATTTACCTCATGAAAACCAGTCAGTATCTGGCCACCATTTGCCTCATGAAAACCAGTCAGTATCTGACCACCATTTGCCTCATGAAAACCAGTCAGTATCTGACCACCATTTGCCTCATGAAAACCAGTCAGTATCTGACCACCATTTGCCTCATGAAAACCAGTCAGTATCTGTGACCACCATTTGCCTCATGAAAACCAGTCAGTATCTGACCACCATTTGCCTCATGAAAACCAGTCAGTATCTGACCACCATTTACCTCATGAAAACCAGTCAGTATCTGACCACCATTTACCTCATGAAAACCAGTCAGTATCTGGCCACCATTTGCCTCATAAAAACCAGTCAGTATCTGACCACCATTTGCCTCATAAAAACCAGTCAGTATCTGGCCACCATTTACCTCATGAAAACCAGTCAGTATCTGACCACCATTTACCTCATGAAAACCAGTCAGTATCTGACCACCATCTGCCTCATGAAAACCAGTCAGTATCTGACCACCATTTGCCTCATGAAAACCAGTCAGTATCTGACCACCATTTGCCTCATGAAAACCAGTCAGTATCTGACCACCATTTGCCTCATGAAAACCAGTCAGTATCTGACCACCATTTACCTCATGAAAACCAGTCAGTATCTGACCACCATCTGCCTCATGAAAACCAGTCAGTATCTGACCACCATTTACCTCATGAAAACCAGTCAGTATCTGACCACCATCTGCCTCATGAAAACCAGTCAGTATCTGACCACCATTTGCCTCATGAAAACCAGTCAGTATCTGGTCTGACCACCATTTGCCTCATGCAGCGCGACACATCTCCTTCACACAGAGTTGATCAGGCTGTTGATTGTGGCCTGTGGAATGTTGTCCCACTCCTCTTCAATGGCTGTGTGAAGTTACTGGATATTGGCGGGAACTGGAACACGCTGTCGTACACGTCGATCCAGAGCATCCCAAACATGCTCAGTGGGACATGTTCAGCTTCTAGAAGAACTGGGACGTTCAGCTTCCAGGAATTGTGTACAGATCCTTGCTACATGGAGCCGTGCATTATCATGCTGAAACATGAGGTGATGGTGGCGGATGAATGGCACAACAATGGGCCTCAGGAACTTGTCACAGTATCTCTGTGCATTCAAATTGCCATCAATAAAATGCAATTGTGTTCGTTGTTTGTAGCTTGTGCCTGCCCACGCCATAACCCCACCGCCACCATGGGGCACTCTGTTCACAACGTTGACATCAGGAAATCGCTCGCCCACATGACACCATACATGCTGTCTGCCATCTGCCCGGTACAGCTGAAACACAGGATTAATCCATGAAGAGCACACTTCTCCAGTGTGCCAGTAACCATCAAAGGTGAGCATTTGCCCACTGACGTCGGTTACGATGCCAAACTGCAGTCAGGTCAAGAACCTGGTGAGGACGACAAGCACTCAGATGAGCTTCCCTGAGATGGTTTCTGACAGTTTGTGCAGAAATTCTTCGGTTGTGCAAATCCATAGTTTTATCAGCTGTCCGGTTGGCTGGTCTCAGACAATCCTGCAGGTGAAGAAGCCGAATGTGGAGGTCCTGGATTGGGGTAGTTACACGTGGTCTGCGGTTGTGAGGCCGGTTGGATGTACTGCCAAATTCTCTAGAACGAAGCTGGAGGCGGCTTATGGAAGAGAAATGAACATTCAATTCTCTGGCAACAACTCTGGTGGACATTCCTGCAGTCAACATGCCAATTGCACACTCCCTCAAAACTTGAGACATCTGTACACATTTTAGAATGGCCTTTTATGTTGTTTAATCAGCTTCTTGATATGACACACCTGTCACACCTAGTGTAACAGTATAACTTTAGACCGTCCCCTCGCCCCGGGCGCGAACCAGGGACCCTCTGCACACATCAACAACAGTCGCCCACGAAGCATCGTTACCCATCGCTCCACAAAGGCCGCTACTTCAAGGTCTCAAAGCGAGTGACGTAACCGATTGAAACGCTATTAGCGCGGACCACCGCTAACCATTTCACATCCGTTACACTCACCCCCCTTTCGACCTCCTCCTTTTCCGCAGCAACCAGTGATCCGGGTCAACAGCATCAATGTAACAGTTTAACTTTACGGCATCCCCTCGCCCCGACCCGGGCGCGAACCAGGGACCCTCTGCACACAACAACAGTCACCCACGAAACGTCGTTACCCATCGCACCACAAAGACCGCGGCCCTTGCAGAGCAAGGGGAACCACTACTTCAAGGTCTCAAAGCGAGTGACGTAACCGATTAAAAAGCTATTAGCACGGACCACCGCTAACTAGCTAGCCATTTCACATCTGTTACATCAGATAGATGGATTATTTTGGCAAAGGAGAAATGCTCACTAACAGGGATGTATACAAAGTTTTGCACACAATTTGAGAGAAGTTTTTTGTGAGTATGGGACATTTCTGGAACCTTTTATTCCAGTTTATGAAACATGGGACCAACACCTTATATGCAATGCGTGAGTAAAATCACTGAGGAAGCCAAGCCAAGCCAGTAAAAAATCCATAACACAACCTATGTTGTGATAATTACGCTGTTTGCTCTATAACCCATTAGTTCATACGCCACCGTGATAAAAAATAAGGCCTTGACAACAAAAAGACAACAGTCACACAGCGACGGGATAAGTTCAACTACACATACACATCTCATCACAAAACCAGAGAGCAACGTCTCACCGTCAACAGTGAAGAGGTGACTCCGGGATGCTGGCCTTCTAGGCAGAGTTCCTCTGTCCAGTGTCTGTTCTTTTGGTCCATCTTTTCTTTGCAACTCTGCCTAGAAGGCCAGCATCCCGGAGTCGCCTCTTCACTGTTAACGTTGAGACTGGTGTCATGCGGGTACTATTTAATGAAGCTGTCAGTTGAGAACTTGTGCGGCGTCTGTTTCTCAAACTAGACACTCTAATGTACTTGGCCTCTTGCTCAGTTGTGCACCGGGGCCTCCCACTCCTCTCTATTCTGGTTAGGGCCAGTTTGCGCTGTTCTGTGAAGGGAGTAGTACACAGCGTTGTACGAGATCTTCAGTTTCTTGGCAATTTCTCACATGGAATAGCCTTCATTTCTCAGAACAAGAATAGACTGACGAGTTTCAGAAGAAAGTTATTTGTTTTTGGCCATTTTGAGCCTGTAATCGAACCCACAAATGCTGACGCTCCAGATACTCAACTAGTCTAAAGAAGGCCAGTTTTATTGCTTCTTTAAATCAGTACAACAGTTTTAAGCTGTGCTAATATAATTGCACAAGGGTTTTCTAATGATGAATTAGCCTTTTTAAAATGATAAACTTGGATTAGCTAACACAACGTGCCATTGGAACACAGGAGTGATGGTTGCTGGTAATGGGCCTCTGTACGCCTATTTAGATATTATAAAAAATCAGCCGTTTCCAGCTACAATAGTCATTTACAACATTAACAATGTCTACACTGTATTTCTTATCAATTTGATGTTATTTTAATGGACAATAAATTAGCTTTTCTTTCAAAAACAAGGTCATTTCTAAGTGACCCCAAACTTTTGAACGGTAGTGTACATTTGACCTAAATTACCTCGACTAACCGGTGCCCCCGCACATTGACTCTGTACCAGTACCCCTTGTATATAGTCTCATTACTAACCGGTGTCCCCTCACATAGACTCTGTACCGGTACCCCCTGTATATAGTCTCATTACTAACCGGTGCCCCCACACATAGACTCTGTACCGGTACCCCCTGTATATAGTCTCATTACTAACCGGTGCCCCCACACATTGACTCTGTACCGGTACCCCTTGTATATAGTCTCATTACTAACCGGTGCCCCCACACATAGACTCTGTACCGGTACCCCCTGTATATAGTCTCATTACTAACCGGTGTCCCCTCACATAGACTCTGTACCGGTACCCCCTGTATATAGTCTCATTACTAACCGGTGCCCCCACACATAGACTCTGTACCGGTACCCCCTGTATATAGTCTCATTACTAACCGGTGCCCCCGCACATTGACTCTGTACCGGTACCCCCTGTATATAGCCTCATTACAAACCGGTGCCCCAGCACATTGACTCTGTACCGGTACCCCCTGTATATAGCCTCATTACTAACCGGTGTCCCAGCACATTGACTCTGTACCGGTACCCCCTGTATATAGCCTCATTACTAACCGGTGCCCCAGCACATTGACTCTGTACCGGTACCCCCTGTATATAGCCTCATTACTAACCGGTGCCCCAGCACATTGACTCTGTACCGGTACCCCCTGTATATAGCCTCATTACTAACCGGTGCCCCAGCACATTGACTCTGTACCCCCTGTATATAGTCTCATTACTAACCGGTGCCCCCGCACATTGACTCTGTACCCCCTGTATATAGTCTCATTACTAACCGGTGTCCCCGCACATTGACTCTGTACCCCCTGTATATAGTCTCATTACTAACCGGTGCCCCCGCACATTGACTCTGTACCGGTACCCCCTGTATATAGTCTCATTACTAACCGGTGCCCCCACACATTGACTCTGTACCCCCTGTATATAGTCTCATTACTAACCGGTGTCCCCACACATTGACTCTGTACCGGTACCCCCTGTATATAGTCTCATTACTAACCGGTACCCCCACACATTGACTCTGTACCGGTAGCCCCTGTATATAGTCTCATTACTAACCGGTGCCCCTGCACATTGACTCTGTACCGGTACCCCCTGTATATAGTCTCATTACTAACCCGTGTTCCCGCACATTGACTCTGTACCGGTAGCCCCTGTATATAGTCTCATTACTAACCGGTGCCCCCACACATTGACTCTGTACCGGTACCCCCTGTATATAGCCTCATTACTAACCGGTGTCCCAGCACATTGACTCTGTACCGGTACCCCCTGTATATAGTCTCATTACTAACCGGTGCCCCCTCACATAGACTCTGTACCGGTACCCCCTGTATATAGTCTCATTACTAACCGGTGCCCCCACACATTGACTCTGTACCAGTACCCCCTGTATATAGCCTCATTACTAACCGGTGCCCCCGCACATTGACTCTGTACCCCCTGTATATAGTCTCATTACTAACCGGTGCCCCCACACATTGACTCTGTACCGGTACCCCCTGTATATAGTCTCATTACTAACCGGTGCCCCCACACATTGACTCTGTACCGGTACCCCCTGTATATAGTCTCATTACTAACCGGTGCCCCCACACATTGACTCTGTACCCCCTGTATATAGTCTCATTACTAACCGGTGCCCCCACACATTGACTCTGTACCGGTACCCCCTGTATATAGTCTCATTACTAACCGGTGCCCCCGCACATTGACTCTGTACCGGTACTCCCTGTATGTTGCCTCATTACTAACCGGTGCCCCCGCACATTGACTCTGTACCCCCTGTATATAGTCTCATTACTAACCGGTGCCCCCACACATTGACTCTGTACCGGTACCCCCTGTATATAGTCTCATTACTAACCGGTGCCCCCACACATTGACTCTGTACCGGTACCCCCTGTATATAGTCTCATTACTAACCGGTGCCCCTGCACATTGACTCTGTACCGGTACCCCCTGTATATACCCTCATTACTAACCGGTACCCCCTGTATATAGCCTCATTACTAACATGTACCCCCTGTATATAGCCTCATTACTAACCGGTGCCCCCGCACATTGACTCTGTACCGGTACTCCCTGTATGTTGCCTCATTACTAACCGGTGCCCCCGCACATTGACTCTGTACCGGTACTCCCTGTATGTTGCCTCATTACTAACCGGTGCCCCCGCACATTGACTCTGTACCGGTACTCCCTGTATATAGTCTCATTACTAACCGGTGTCCCCGCACGTAGACTCTGTACCGGTACCCCCTGTATATAGTCTCATTACTAACCGGTGCCCTCGCACATTGACTCTGTACCGGTACTCCCTGTATGTTGCCTCATTACTAACCGGTGCCCCCGCACATTGACTCTGTACCGGTACCCCCTGTATATAGCCTCATTACTAACCGGTGCCCCCGCACATTGACTCTGTACCGGTACTCCCTGTATGTTGCCTCATTACTAACCGGTGCCCCCGCACATTGACTCTGTACCGGTACTCCCTGTATGTTGCCTCATTACTAACCGGTGCCCCCGCACATTGACTCTGTACCGGTACTCCCTGTATGTTGCCTCATTACTAACCGGTGCCCCCGCACATTGACTCTGTACCGGTACCCCCTGTATATAGTCTCATTACTAACCGGTGCCCCCGCACATTGACTCTGTACCCCCTGTATATAGCCTCATTACTAACCGGTGCCCCCGCACATTGACTCTGTACCCCCTGTATATAGTCTCATTACTAACCGGTGCCCCCGCACATTGACTCTGTACCCCCTGTATATAGCCTCATTACTAACCGGTGCCCCCGCACATGGACTCTGTACCCCCTGTATATAGTCTCATTACTAACCGGTGCCCCCGCACATTGACTCTGTACCCCCTGTATATAGTCTCATTACTAACCGGTGCCCCCGCACATTGACTCTGTACCCCCTGTATATAGTCTCATTACTAACCGGTACCCCCTGTATATAGTCTCATTACTAACCGGTGCACCGACACATTGACTCTGTACCGGTACCCCCTGTATATAGTCTCATTACTAACCGGTACCCCCTGTATATAGTCTCATTACTAACCGGTGTCCCCGCACATTGACTCTGTACCCCCTGTATATAGTCTCATTACTAACCGGTGCCCCCGCACATTGACTCTGTACCGGTACCCCCTGTATATAGTCTCATTACTAACCGGTGTCCCCGCACATAGACTCTGTACCGGTACCCCCTGTATATAGTCTCATTACTAACCGGTGCCCCCGCACATTGACTCTGTACCCCCTGTATATAGCCTCATTACTAACCGGTGCCCCCGCACATTGACTCTGTACCCCCTGTATATAGTCTCATTACTAACCGGTGCCCCCGCACATTGACTCTGTACCCCCTGTATATAGCCTCATTACTAACCGGTGCCCCCCTGTATATAGTCTCATTACTAACCGGTGCCCCCGCACATTGACTCTGTACCCCCTGTATATAGTCTCATTACTAACCGGTGCCCCCGCACATTGACTCTGTACCCCCTGTATATAGTCTCATTACTAACCGGTACCCCCTGTATATAGTCTCATTACTAACCGGTGCACCGACACATTGACTCTGTACCGGTACCCCCTGTATATAGTCTCATTACTAACCGGTACCCCCTGTATATAGTCTCATTACTAACCGGTGTCCCCGCACATTGACTCTGTACCCCCTGTATATAGTCTCATTACTAACCGGTACCCCCTGTATATAGTCTCATTACTAACCGGTGCACCGACACATTGACTCTGTACCGGTACCCCCTGTATATAGTCTCATTACTAACCGGTACCCCCTGTATATAGTCTCATTACTAACCGGTGTCCCCGCACATTGACTCTGTACCGGTACCCCCTGTATATAGCCTCATTACTAACCGGTGCCTCCGCACATTGACTCTGTACCGGTACCCCCTGTATAAAGCCTCATTACTAACCGGTGCCTCCGCACATTGACTCTGTACCGGTACCCCCCTGTATAAAGCCTCATTACTAACCGGTGCCTCCGCACATTGACTCTGTACCGGTACCCCCTGTATATAGTCTCATTACTAACCGGTGCCCCCGCACATTGACTCTGTACCCCCTGTATATAGTCTCATTACTAACCGGTGCCCCCACACATTGACTCTGTACCCCCTGTATATAGTCTCATTACTAACCGGTGCCCCCACACATTGACTCTGTACCCCCTGTATATAGTCTCATTACTAACCGGTGCCCCCGCACATTGACTCTGTACCCCCTGTATATAGTCTCATTACTAACCGGTGTCCCCACACATTGACTCTGTACCGGTACCCCCTGTATATAGTCTCATTACTAACCGGTGTCCCCACACATTGACTCTGTACTGTACCCCTGTATATAGTCTCATTACTAACCGGTGCCCCAGCACATTGACTCTGTACCCCTGTATATAGTCTCATTACTAACCGGTGCCCCACACATTGACTCTGTACCCCCTGTATATAGTCTCATTAACTAACCGGTGCCCCTGCACATTGACTCTGTACCCCTGTATATAGTCTCAGTACTAACCGGGCCCCCACACATGACTCTGTACCCCTGTATAGTCTCATTACTAACCGGTGCCCACACATTGACTCTGTACCCCTGTATATAGTCTCATTACTAACCGGTGCCCCTGCACATTGACTCTGTACCCCTGTATATAGTCTCAGTAACTAACCGGTGTCCCCGCACATTGACTCTGTACGGTACCCCCTGTATATAGTCTCATTACTAACCGGTGCCCTGCACATGACTCTGTACCGGTACCCCCTGATATAGTCTCTTACTAACGGTGTCCCACACATAGACTCTGTACCGGTAGCCATCTGGAGGGTTCTAACACGTTGAGGTGGCCTCTGGAGGGGGTTTCTTAACACGTTGGGAGGTTGCCCTCTGGAGGGGTTCTCAACACGTGGAGGTTGCCCTCTGGAGGGGTTTCTTAAACGTTGAGGTGCCCTCTGGAGGGGGTTCTAAACACGTTGGAGGTTGCCCTCTGGAGGGGTTCTAAACACGTTGGAGGTTGCCTCTGGCTAGGGGGTTCTAAACACGTGAGGTGCCCTCTGGAGGGTTCTTAACACGTTGGAGGTTGGCCCTCTGGAGGGGTTCTTAACACTGTTGGAGGTTGCCCTCTGGAGGGTTCTAACCGTTGGAGGTTGCCCTCTGGAGGGGTTCTCAACACGTTGGAGGTTGCCCTCTGGAGGGGTTCTTAACACGTTGGAGGTTGCCCTCTGGAGGGGGTTCTAAACACGTTGGAGGTTGCCCTCTGGAGGGGTTCTCAACACGTTGGAGGTTGCCCTCTGGAGGGGTTCTAAACACGTTGGAGGTTGCCCTCTGGAGGGGTTCTCAACACGTTGGAGGTTGCCCTCTGGAGGGGGTTCTAACACGTTGGAGGGCCCCTGGAGGTTCTTAACGTTGGAGGTTGCCCTCTGGAGGGGTTCTAACACGTTGGAGGTTGCCCTCTGGAGGGGTTCTTAACACGTTGGAGGTTGCCCTCTGGAGGGGTTCTTAACATGTTGGAGGTTGCCCTCTGGAGGGGTTCTTAACATGTTGCCCTCTGGAGGGGTTCTTAACATGTTGCCCTCTGGAGGGGTTCTAACACGTTGGAGGTTGCCCTCTGGAGGGGTTCAAACACGTTGGAGGTTGCCCTTGGAGGTGTTCTTAACGTTGGAGGTTGCCTCTGGAGGGGTGTCTTAACACGTTGGAGGTTGCCTCTCGGAGGGGTTGTTCTTAACACGTTGGAGGTTGCCCTCTGGAGGGGTTCTTAACATGTTGGAGGTTGCCTTCTGGAGGGGGTTCCTTAACATGTTGGAGGTTGCCCTCTGGAGGGGTTCTTAACACGTTGCCCTCTGGAGGGGTTCTCAACACGTTGGAGGTTGCCCTCTGGAGGGGTTCTCAACACGTTGGAGGTTGCCCTCTGGAGGAGGATCTTAACACGTTGGAGGTTGCCCTCTGGAGGGGTTCTCAACACGTGGAGGTTGCCCTCTGGAGGGGTTCTCAACACGTTGGAGGTTGCCCTCTGGAGGGGTTCTCAACACGTTGGAGTTGCCCCTTGGAGGGGTTCTCAACACGTTGGAGGTTGCCCTCTGGAGGGTTCTAACAGTGCCCTCTGAGGGGTTCTTAACAGTTGGAGGTTGCCCTCTGGAGGGGTTCTTAACACGTTGCCTTGGAGGGTTTCAACAGTGGAGGTTGCCCTCTGGAGGGGTTCTTAACACGTGATCTGGAGGTCACATTGAGTTGCCCTCTGGAGGGGTTCTTAACACGTTGGAGGTTGCCCTCTGGAGGGGTTCTCAACACGTTGGAGGTTGCCCTCTGGAGGGGTTCTTAACACGTTGGAGGTTGCCCTCGGAGGGGTTCTCAAACGTTGGAGGTTGCCCTCTGGAGGGGTTCTAACACGTTGGAGGTTGCCCTCTGGAGGGGTTCTCAACACGTTGAGGTTGCTCTGAGGGGGTTCTTACACGTTGGAGGTTGCCTCTGGAGGGTTCTAACACGTTTGAAGTTCTAACCGTTGGAGGTTGCCCTTGGGGGGGTTCTAAACACGTTGGAGGTTGCTCTGGAGGGGTTCTAAACACGTTGGAGGTTGCCCTCTGGAGGGGGTTCTAAACACGTTGGAGGTTGCCCTCTGGAGGGGTTCTTAACACGTTGGAGGTTGCCCTCTGGGGGGTCTTAACATGTTGGAGGTTGCCTCTCGAGGGGTTTCAACACGTGGAGGTTGCCCTCTGGAGGTTTCCAACACAGTTGGAGGTTGCCCTCTGGAGTTCTTAACACGTATGGAGGT
>NC_052317.1:45781044-45826067 GCF_016432855.1 Salvelinus namaycush
GGTACCCCCTCATTATATAGTCTCATTAGTAACCGTGCCCACTGCCACATGACTCTGACGAGTACCCCTAAAGTATATAGTCTCATTACTAACGGTTGCCCTGCACTTGACCTCTGTACAGGTACCCCCTGTATAGAGATCTAATCATAACGGTGCCCTGCACATGGAACTCTTGTACCTTCATGTATATAGTCCATTACTAACACCGGTTTCCCCGCAAAATAAGGGATCTGTACCGGTTACCCCCTGTATATGAGTCTCATTAACTAACCGGGTGACCACCGCCCGCACACGGACTCGTACACCACTGCATAATGAAGTATCATAACATAACAGGTTTGCCAGCCGCAAATGACTCAGTTAACCCCATGTATATAGATGATTAATTACTAACCGGTGCCCCCAGCACAACATGACTCTGTCACCCCGACTTATATAGTCTCATTACTAAACCGCAGAGGGTGACACCCGTATAGAGTCTCATACTAACCGGTGCACCGACACATTGACTCTGTACCGGTAACCCCCGTATATAGCTCGTTCACTAACTAACCGGTACCCCTGTTATATTATATTAACTCTAACCGGGTCCACGCACATGAACTCGTACCCCCTTGTCATATCGTCTCATTACACTAAAACGGTCCCCCTTGTAATAGGCTCATTATCTAAACGGTGTGCACAAGACACATGACTCGTGTACGGTCAACCCCCGGTATATGTAGTCTCAAATTACTAGACAGATACCCTGTATATAGTTAAAAAAAGAAAACTCATTACTCTAACAGGTTAGTCACGACCGACAGGATGGGCACTCTGTACGAGTAAAACACACAATAAGATCATATAGTCTCAATTTAATAACCGGTGCCCCTGAACAGGACTCTGCTACCTTGAAGTAACCTGGTTATGGGAAGTCCCGAATATAAACGGTCGCGCAACCACACATAGCCTCTGGTAACCGGCAACCACCCTCTGTATGCTAGCCCTCATACTAACGTTATTTTGATCCCCCTCACATAGCTCTGTACTGGGTACACACCCACGTACATCAGGATCCTATGCTCATTATACTAAACGGTGCCACCACTTGCACACGACTCTGTACCGATTACCCCCTTCGTACGTATTAGCAACTCATTAATAAACGGTGCCCCCCTAAACATTGTACATCAGCTCAATGTTAATCACGAGCCTGGTAAACCACCCCGCATATAGGTCGCCAGTGCATCTAATCAGCGGGGCAACCGCCACATGACTCGTACCCCCTGTATATAGTCTCATTTAATAACGGTGCCCCGCACATTGACTCTGTACGCACACCCGTATATAGCCTCTTCTAACCGGGCCCCACACACGACTCTTGTTACCGGTACCTGTAATAGTCTATTACTAACCGGTGCCCCCGCACCTGACTCTGGTACACACTGTATATGTTCTCATACAACCGGTGCCCTTGCACATGAATCTGACCCCTGTATAAGTCTCATTTTACTAACGGTTCCCCCCACACATTGACTATGTACCCCCTTGTATATTCTCATACTAACCGTTTGCCCCCCACATTGATCTGTACCCCGTATATAGGGTCTCATTCCTAACGTTGTCCCCACACATGTACTCTTACCTGGATTACCCCCGTATATAGTCATTACTAACCGGTTGAGGTTGCCCTCTGGAGGGGTTCTAACACGTTGAGGTGCCCTCTGGAGGGGTTCTAACACGTTGGAGGGTTGCCCTCTGGAGGGGGTTCTAAACACGTTGGAGGTTGCCCTCTGGAGGGGGAGTGGTTCTCAACACGTTGGAGGTTGCCCTCTGGAGGGGTTCTTAACACGTTGGAGGTTGCCCTCTGGAGGGGTTCTTAACATGTTGGAGGTTGCCCTCTGGAGGGGTTCTTAACATGTTGCCCTCTGGAGGGGTTCTTAACATGTTGCCCTCTGGAGGGGTTCTCAACACGTTGGAGGTTGCCCTCTGGAGGGGTTCTTAACACGTTGGAGGTTGCCCTCTGGAGGGGTTCTCAGCACGTTGGAGGTTGCCCTCTGGAGGGGTTCTTAACACGTTGGAGGTTGCCCTCTGGAGGGGTTCTCAACACGTTGGAGGTTGCCCTCTGGAGGGGTTCTCAACACAAGTTGGAGGTTGCCCTCTGGAGGGGTTCTCAACACGTTGGAGGTTGCCCTCTGGAGGGGTTTCTTAACACGTTGGAGGTTGCCCTCTGGAGGGGTTCTTAACACGTTGGAGGTTGCCCTCTGGAGGGGGTTATCAACACGTTGGAGGTTGCCCTCTGGAGGGGTTTCTTAACACGTTGGAGGTTGCCATCTGGAGGGGTTCTCAACACGTTGGAGGTTGCCCTCTGGAGGGGTTCTCAACACGTTGGAGGTTGCCCTCTGGAGGGGTTCTCAACACGTTGGAGGTTGCCCTCTGGAGGGGTTCTTAACATGTTGGAGGTTGCCCTCTGGAGGGGGTTCTTAACACGTTGGAGGTTGCCCTCTGGAGGGGTTCTCAACACGTTGGAGGTTGCCCTCTGGAGGGGTTCTCAACACGTTGGAGGTTGCCCTCTGGAGGGGTTCTCAACACGTTGGAGGTTGCCCTCTGGAGGGGTTCTCAACACGTTGGAGGTTGCCCTCTGGAGGGGTTCTTAACACGTTGGAGGTTGCCCTCTGGAGGGGTTCTCAACACGTTGGAGGTTGCCCTCTGGAGGGGTTCTCAACACGTTGGAGGTTGCCCTCTGGAGGGGTTCTTAACATGTTGGAGGTTGCCTTCTGGAGGGGGTTCCTTAACATGTTGGAGGTTGCCCTCTGGAGGGGTTCTTAACATGTTGGAGGTTGCCCTCTGGAGGGGTTCTTAACATGTTGGAGGTTGCCCTCTGGAGGGGTTCTTAACACGTTGGAGGTTGCCCTCTGGAGGGGTTCTTAACATGTTGGAGGTTGCCCTCTGGAGGGGTTCTCAACACGTTGGAGGTTGCCCTCTGGAGGGGTTCTTAACACGTTGGAGGTTGCCCTCTGGAGGGGTTCTTAACACGTTGGAGGTTGCCCTCTGGAGGGGTTCTTAACATGTTGGAGGTTGCCCTCTGGAGGGGTTCTTAACACGTTGGAGGGTCAGAGAAACCACATGGTGATCATGATGTTGGCAGGGTGGGGGGCTGTACCTGGGTCAGAGAAACCACATGGTGATCATGATGTTGTCAGGGTGGGGGGGCTGTACCTGGGTCAGAGAAACCACAGGGTGATCATGATGTTAGCAGGGTGGGGGGCTGTACCTGGGTCAGAGAAACCACATGGTGATCATGATGTTAGCAGGGTGGGGGGCTGTACCTGGGTCAGAGAAACCACATGGTGATCATGATGTTAGCAGGGTGGGGGGGCTGTACCTGGGTCAGAGAAACCACATGGTGATCATGATGTTAGCAGGGTGGGGGGCTGTACCTGGGTCAGAGAAACCACATGGTGATCATGATGTTAGCAGGGTGGGGGGCTGTACCTGGGTCAGAGAAACCACATGGTGATCATGATGTTAGCAGGGTGGGGGGCTGTACCTGGGTCAGAGAAACCACATGGTGATCATGATGTTAGCAGGGTGGGGGGGCTGTACCTGGGTCAGAGAAACCACATGGTGATCATGATGTTAGCAGGGTGGGGGGCTGTACCTGGGTCAGAGAAACCACATGGTGATCATGATGTTGTCAGGGTGGGGGGCTGTACCTGGGTCAGAGAAACCACATGGTGATCATGATGTTGTCAGGGTGGGGGGGCTGTACCTGGGTCAGAGAAACCACATGGTGATCATGATGTTAGCAGGGTGGGGGGGCTGTACCTGGGTCAGAGAAACCACATGGTGATCATGATGTTAGCAGGGTGGGGGGGCTGTACCTGGGTCAGAGAAACCACAGGGTGATCATGATGTTAGCAGGGTGGGGGGCTGTACCTGGGTCAGAGAAACCACATGGTGATCATGATGTTAGCAGGGTGGGGGGCTGTACCTGGGTCAGAGAAACCACATGGTGATCATGATGTTAGCAGGGTGGGGGGCTGTACCTGGGTCAGAGAAACCACATGGTGATCATGATGTTAGCAGGGTGGGGGGCTGTACCTGGGTCAGAGAAACCACATGGTGATCATGATGTTAGCAGGGTGGGGGGCTGTACCTGGGTCAGAGAAACCACATGGTGATCATGATGTTAGCAGGGTGGGGGGCTGTACCTGGGTCAGAGAAACCACATGGTGATCATGATGTTGTCAGGGTGGGGGGCTGTACCTGGGTCAGAGAAACCACATGGTGATCATGATGTTAGCAGGGTGGGGGGGCTGTACCTGGGTCAGAGAAACCACATGGTGATCATGATGTTGTCAGGGTGGGGGGCTGTACCTGGGTCAGAGAAACCACATGGTGATCATGATGTTAGCAGGGTGGGGGGGCTGTACCTGGGTCAGAGAAACCACATGGTGATCATGATGTTAGCAGGGTGGGGGGCTGTACCTGGGTCAGAGAAACCACATGGTGATCATGATGTTAGCAGGGTGGGGGGCTGTACCTGGGTCAGAGAAACCACATGGTGATCATGATGTTAGCAGGGTGGGGGGCTGTACCTGGGTCAGAGAAACCACATGGTGATCATGATGTTAGCAGGGTGGGGGGCTGTACCTGGGTCAGAGAAACCACATGGTGATCATGATGTTAGCAGGGTGGGGGGCTGTACCTGGGTCAGAGAAACCACATGGTGATCATGATGTTAGCAGGGTGGGGGGCTGTACCTGGGTCAGAGAAACCACATGGTGATCATGATGTTAGCAGGGTGGGGGGCTGTACCTGGGTCAGAGAAACCACATGGTGATCATGATGTTAGCAGGGTGGGGGGCTGTACCTGGGTCAGAGAAACCACATGGTGATCATGATGTTAGCAGGGTGGGGGGGCTGTACCTGGGTCAGAGAAACCACATGGTGATCATGATGTTAGCAGGGTGGGGGGGCTGTACCTGGGTCAGAGAAACCACATGGTGATCATGATGTTAGCAGGGTGGGGGGCTGTACCTGGGTCAGAGAAACCACATGGTGATCATGATGTTAGCAGGGTGGGGGGCTGTACCTGGGTCAGAGAAACCACATGGTGATCATGATGTTAGCAGGGTGGGGGGCTGTACCTGGGTCAGAGAAACCACAGGGTGATCATGATGTTAGCAGGGTGGGGGGCTGTACCTGGGTCAGAGAAACCACATGGTGATCATGATGTTAGCAGGGTGGGGGGCTGTACCTGGGTCAGAGAAACCACATGGTGATCATGATGTTGGCAGGGTGGGGGGCTGTACCTGGGTCAGAGAAACCACAGGGTGATCATGATGTTGGCAGGGTGGGGGGGCTGTACCTGGGTCAGAGAAACCACATGGTGATCATGATGTTAGCAGGGTGGGGGGGCTGTACCTGGGTCAGAGAAACCACAGGGTGATCATGATGTTGGCAGGGTGGGGGGCTGTACCTGGGTCAGAGAAACCACATGGTGATCATGATGTTGGCAGGGTGGGGGGCTGTACCTGGGTCAGAGAAACCACATGGTGATCATGATGTTAGCAGGGTGGGGGGCTGTACCTGGGTCAGAGAAACCACATGGTGATCATGATGTTAGCAGGGTGGGGGGGCTGTACCTGGGTCAGAGAAACCACATGGTGATCATGATGTTAGCAGGGTGGGGGGCTGTACCTGGGTCAGAGAAACCACATGGTGATCATGATGTTAGCAGGGTGGGGGGCTGTACCTGGGTCAGAGAAACCACAGGGTGATCATGATGTTAGCAGGGTGGGGGGCTGTACCTGGGTCAGAGAAACCACAGGGTGATCATGATGTTGGCAGGGTGGGGGGCTGTACCTGGGTCAGAGAAACCACATGGTGATCATGATGTTAGCAGGGTGGGGGGCTGTACCTGGGTCAGAGAAACCACATGGTGATCATGATGTTAGCAGGGTGGGGGGCTGTACCTGGGTCAGAGAAACCACATGGTGATCATGATGTTAGCAGGGTGGGGGGCTGTACCTGGGTCAGAGAAACCACAGGGTGATCATGATGTTAGCAGGGTGGGGGGCTGTACCTGGGTCAGAGAAACCACATGGTGATCATGATGTTGTCAGGGTGGGGGGCTGTACCTGGGTCAGAGAAACCACATGGTGATCATGATGTTAGCAGGGTGGGGGGCTGTACCTGGGTCAGAGAAACCACAGGGTGATCATGATGTTAGCAGGGTGGGGGGGCTGTACCTGGGTCAGAGAAACCACATGGTGATCATGATGTTAGCAGGGTGGGGGGCTGTACCTGGGTCAGAGAAACCACATGGTGATCATGATGTTAGCAGGGTGGGGGGCTGTACCTGGGTCAGAGAAACCACATGGTGATCATGATGTTAGCAGGGTGGGGGGCTGTACCTGGGTCAGAGAAACCACATGGTGATCATGATGTTAGCAGGGTGGGGGGCTGTACCTGGGTCAGAGAAACCACATGGTGATCATGATGTTGTCAGGGTGGGGGGCTGTACCTGGGTCAGAGAAACCACATGGTGATCATGATGTTAGCAGGGTGGGGGGGCTGTACCTGGGTCAGAGAAACCACATGGTGATCATGATGTTAGCAGGGTGGGGGGGCTGTACCTGGGTCAGAGAAACCACATGGTGATCATGATGTTAGCAGGGTGGGGGGCTGTACCTGGGTCAGAGAAACCACATGGTGATCATGATGTTAGCAGGGTGGGGGGCTGTACCTGGGTCAGAGAAACCACATGGTGATCATGATGTTAGCAGGGTGGGGGGCTGTACCTGGGTCAGAGAAACCACAGGGTGATCATGATGTTAGCAGGGTGGGGGGCTGTACCTGGGTCAGAGAAACCACAGGGTGATCATGATGTTAGCAGGGTGGGGGGCTGTACCTGGGTCAGAGAAACCACATGGTGATCATGATGTTGTCAGGGTGGGGGGCTGTACCTGGGTCAGAGAAACCACATGGTGATCATGATGTTAGCAGGGTGGGGGGCTGTACCTGGGTCAGAGAAACCACATGGTGATCATGATGTTAGCAGGGTGGGGGGCTGTACCTGGGTCAGAGAAACCACATGGTGATCATGATGTTAGCAGGGTGGGGGGCTGTACCTGGGTCAGAGAAACCACAGGGTGATCATGATGTTAGCAGGGTGGGGGGCTGTACCTGGGTCAGAGAAACCACAGGGTGATCATGATGTTGGCAGGGTGGGGGGGCTGTACCTGGGTCAGAGAAACCACAGGGTGATCATGATGTTGGCAGGGTGGGGGGCTGTACCTGGGTCAGAGAAACCACAGGGTGATCATGATGTTAGCAGGGTGGGGGGGCTGTACCTGGGTCAGAGAAACCACATGGTGATCATGATGTTAGCAGGGTGGGGGGGCTGTACCTGGGTCAGAGAAACCACATGGTGATCATGATGTTAGCAGGGTGGGGGGCTGTACCTGGGTCAGAGAAACCACATGGTGATCATGATGTTAGCAGGGTGGGGGGCTGTACCTGGGTCAGAGAAACCACATGGTGATCATGATGTTAGCAGGGTGGGGGGCTGTACCTGGGTCAGAGAAACCACATGGTGATCATGATGTTAGCAGGGTGGGGGGCTGTACCTGGGTCAGAGAAACCACAGGGTGATCATGATGTTGTCAGGGTGGGGGGCTGTACCTGGGTCAGAGAAACCACATGGTGATCATGATGTTAGCAGGGTGGGGGGCTGTACCTGGGTCAGAGAAACCACATGGTGATCATGATGTTGTCAGGGTGGGGGGCTGTACCTGGGTCAGAGAAACCACATGGTGATCATGATGTTAGCAGGGTGGGGGGCTGTACCTGGGTCAGAGAAACCACAGGGTGATCATGATGTTAGCAGGGTGGGGGGCTGTACCTGGGTCAGAGAAACCACAGGGTGATCATGATGTTGGCAGGGTGGGGGGGCTGTACCTGGGTCAGAGAAACCACAGGGTGATCATGATGTTAGCAGGGTGGGGGGCTGTACCTGGGTCAGAGAAACCACAGGGTGATCATGATGTTAGCAGGGTGGGGGGCTGTACCTGGGTCAGAGAAACCACAGGGTGATCATGATGTTGTCAGGGTGGGGGGCTGTACCTGGGTCAGAGAAACCACAGGGTGATCATGATGTTAGCAGGGTGGGGGGCTGTACCTGGGTCAGAGAAACCACATGGTGATCATGATGTTAGCAGGGTGGGGGGCTGTACCTGGGTCAGAGAAACCACATGGTGATCATGATGTTAGCAGGGTGGGGGGGCTGTACCTGGGTCAGAGAAACCACATGGTGATCATGATGTTGGCAGGGTGGGGGGCTGTACCTGGGTCAGAGAAACCACAGGGTGATCATGATGTTGGCAGGGTGGGGGGGCTGTACCTGGGTCAGAGAAACCACATGGTGATCATGATGTTAGCAGGGTGGGGGGGCTGTACCTGGGTCAGAGAAACCACAGGGTGATCATGATGTTGGCAGGGTGGGGGGCTGTACCTGGGTCAGAGAAACCACATGGTGATCATGATGTTGGCAGGGTGGGGGGCTGTACCTGGGTCAGAGAAACCACATGGTGATCATGATGTTAGCAGGGTGGGGGGCTGTACCTGGGTCAGAGAAACCACAGGGTGATCATGATGTTAGCAGGGTGGGGGGCTGTACCTGGGTCAGAGAAACCACAGGGTGATCATGATGTTAGCAGGGTGGGGGGCTGTACCTGGGTCAGAGAAACCACATGGTGATCATGATGTTAGCAGGGTGGGGGGCTGTACCTGGGTCAGAGAAACCACATGGTGATCATGATGTTAGCAGGGTGGGGGGGCTGTACCTGGGTCAGAGAAACCACATGGTGATCATGATGTTAGCAGGGTGGGGGGCTGTACCTGGGTCAGAGAAACCACAGGGTGATCATGATGTTAGCAGGGTGGGGGGCTGTACCTGGGTCAGAGAAACCACAGGGTGATCATGATGTTAGCAGGGTGGGGGGCTGTACCTGGGTCAGAGAAACCACATGGTGATCATGATGTTAGCAGGGTGGGGGGCTGTACCTGGGTCAGAGAAACCACATGGTGATCATGATGTTAGCAGGGTGGGGGGCTGTACCTGGGTCAGAGAAACCACATGGTGATCATGATGTTAGCAGGGTGGGGGGCTGTACCTGGGTCAGAGAAACCACATGGTGATCATGATGTTAGCAGGGTGGGGGGCTGTACCTGGGTCAGAGAAACCACATGGTGATCATGATGTTAGCAGGGTGGGGGGCTGTACCTGGGTCAGAGAAACCACATGGTGATCATGATGTTAGCAGGGTGGGGGGCTGTACCTGGGTCAGAGAAACCACAGGGTGATCATGATGTTAGCAGGGTGGGGGGCTGTACCTGGGTCAGAGAAACCACAGGGTGATCATTCCATGCAAGATTATTTATTCTAGCTAGTACTCACACACAAGTCTTCTAATAAAGACCGAGACGATCAATCACTCAAGTAGGTCTGTGAACGAGACGATCAATCACTCAAGTAGCTCTGTGAACGAGACGATCAATCACTCAAGTAGCTCTGTGAACGAGACGATCAATCACTCAAGTAGCTCTGTGAACTCGGACCGAGACTATCAATCACTCAAGTATCTCTGTGAACGTGGACCGAGACTATCAATCACTCAAGTAGGTCTGTGAAATCAGCAACATTAACGGGTCCAAATCGAGCAAAACACTTCAAAATAAAAGTCTTCCATTTACTTATGTGATTTATTTGACCTTTATTTAAGCAGGGAGTCACCATTGAGAACGAGGTCTCTTTCACAAGGGAGTCTTGCATTGAGCTCTTGAACACAACAAATTGGAGTATATTTTGGCTGTTTCAAGATGGAGTATATTTTGGCTATTTTTAGTGGTTATTTGTAAATAGGTATTCTTCCAAGGTAGGTAAATTAAATAAATGCAATCAGTATATGTTCAAAAACATAATTATTTTAATAAGGGGACATCGAAATGTGTATTAAACAATAACGTTAAATATAAATTAGTTGAAAAGGAATGAATGATTTGAAATGTAAAGATTCTGCATTAAATAATATCTGGAGTAACAGTTTAATGTTCGTTCCACTAGATGGCGCTGTCCCCCATGCTGCTCCCAGTCAGGGGTCTGAGGGTTCAGAAACAAAATGTTTTACGCTCTTGAAGCGCATCTGTGCATAGGTAGCTGTGCTGTAGATTGTTATAAACAGTTATTACACTGCTATAGACTTATCACTGCTATTGACTGTTATTAACACGTATTCAATTATACATGGAGTGTCACTGCAGGGAGTGTACAGATGGTGGATTGGCCCCAGCCTACGTCCAGGGTGCAGCTCCAACGTTTCCAACTTTTATCACCGATTTATCCGGGGTTACAGTACCCTGGCTTCCCCCCTGTCTGCACTCACCTCTCCCAAGGTTCAGTTCACGTGGTCCCCAGCTCCTGACCGGGCGTTCCGGGATCTCAAACACCGTTTCACCACTGCTCCCATCTTGGTTCATTCTGACCCGTCCCGTCAGTTTGTGGTGGAGGCCGATGCTTCGGATGTCAGAGTGGGGGCTGTCCTGTCCTAGCGTTCTGCCCTGGACCTCAAGTTACAACCCTGCGCCTTCTTCTCCCATCGCCTCAACATCACGGAGAGGAACTACGATGTGGGTCATCGTGAGTTTCTCATGATGAAGATGGCGTTGGAGGAGTGGAGGCACTGGCTGGAGGGGGCAGAACATCCGTTCATTGTGTGGACCGACCACAAGAACCTGGAATATCTCCGCACCGCCTGGCGTCTCAATTCCAGGCAAGCTAGGTGGGCACTGCTTTTCACCCGGATCCACTTCTCCATCATAATGACCGGGATCCAAGAATGTCAAGCTGGATGTGCTGTCACGCCGCTATAGCCCCTCGGCTACACCCCGGAACCCGAGACCTGGTGACGGCACTCAGCTGGGGAATAGGGAAGCAGGTTCGTGAGGCGCAGCCGAACCCCGGGGGGGCCCAGATAACCCAATGTTTGTTCCTGACGCGGTCCGCTCCTCGGTCCTGGAGTGGGCCCACTCCTCCAGGCTTGCCTGCCACCCGGGCTCCCATTGGCTCCTGGCTTTTGTGCATCAAAGCTTTTGGTGGCCTACCACGGTTCCTGACGTTTCCTCGTTCGTCGCCGCATGCACGATCTGTGCACAGAACAAGGCTCCTCGACAAGCTCCGGCTGGTCTCCTTCAACCTCTGCCTGTCCCTCACCGTGCCTGGTCTCACATATCCCTGGACTTCGCCACGGTTCTCTCCCCGACTGATGGCAACACCGCAGCCATCCTGACAGTAGTGGACCGGTTTTCCTAAACCACCCACTTCCTTCCTCTCCCCAAGCTACCCTCTGCCAAAGAGACGGCTCATAACTGCAGTAGGATGGGACAGATTGGTGATGGTGCAGTGTGGGATATTATGTTATGAAGGTGTAGGAATGTAACTGCAGTTATGTAATAACATGTTTCATTTGTCTGCTTCCAAAATGGGCTAAGCACACATCACACACATCACACACACCACACTCCAGGAGACAAAGCAAGCAACACGGTGAGTTCACAGGGTGAGACAGATGGTCTGTCACTTGTCATCGTATCTCCAAACACCAGAAATAGTTTCTCTCCTCGTAAAATATGCCAGTTACAGAAACATCATGTTCTCTTCCTCTCTTTCAGATCTCTGTTCCAGATAACGTATCATTTTACTTTTCTCTCCTAATTTAAACTTCCTGATGTTAATCCTTACTTTATCCGTTTCTGTTAACACTCATTTTACTTTACCCACAAGCCCTTCTAACTTGGTATAAAAACCCAATCCTGTCTCCATGCTGTTACTCTGTTATTATCTATCCTGACTGACCAGTCACTTTACCTCTACCTACATTATATTACCTCAACTACCTTGTTCCGATACACATTGACTCGGTACCGGCCAGTGCTTGACTTGGGCAGGAGCTCAGCGGAGTCCCACCACCTCAGAGCTGTGGGTTAAAAGTCTCTACTGTAGCCAGTGCTTGACTTGGGCAGGAGCTCAGCGGAGTCCCACCACCTCAGAGCTGTGGGTTAAAAGTCTCTACTGTAGCCAGTGCTTGACTTGGGCAGGAGCTCAGCGGAGTCCCACCACCTCAGAGCTGTGGGTTAAAAGTCTCTACTGTAGCCAGTGCTTGACTTGGGCAGGAGCTCAGCGGAGTCCCACCACCTCAGAGCTGTGGGTTAAAAGTCTCTACTGTAGCCAGTGCTTGACTTGGGCAGGAGCTCAGCGGAGTCCCACCACCTCAGAGCTGTGGGTTAAAAGTCTCTACTGTAGCCAGTGCTTGACTTGGGCAGGAGCTCAGCGGAGTCCCACCACCTCAGATGTTCTGCTGCTTCAGTTCCTGTTCCTCTTATAGAATAGTATCTCAACAGTATTGATCTCCTGCTCCTAAATATAAACAGTACCGACACCCAACATGAGTACCAGCAGCTATTTCAGTCCAGGTCTAGATTACTTGTAGTTTTGCATGTTGTCTGTCTGTAATTGTGTAATGACTTGGTGCTGCCTATCTTGGCCAGGACGCTCTTGAAAAAGAGATTTGAAATCTCAATGAGCCCTTCCTGGTTAAATAAAGGTTAAATAAAATCAATTAATTTATAAGGTCAAGCAGAGGTACTATATATAACTAAATGTGTATATAGTCTCCTTATTGTTATTTTATTGTGTTAGTCTTTGTATTTTTTGCTAATGTTTCTTACTTTTTAACTCTGCGTTGTTGGAAAAGGCTCGTAAGTCAGCGTCTCTGTAAAGTCTGCTGTATTTGGTGCATGAGACCAATACAATTAGATTTGATTGGATCTACTACTATCTCTTGTCTTTGGTTAGACCAGGTTAGACCAGTTTACCATCCATTTAGACCAGTTTAGACCAGGTTAGAGCAGTTTTCCATCCATTTAGACCAGTTTAGACCAGTTTAGACCAGTTTACCATCCATTTAGACCAGGTTAGACCAGTTTACCATCAATTTAGACCAGGTTAGACCAGTTTACCATCCATTTAGACCAGTTTAGACCAGTTTACCATCCATTTAGACCAGGTTAGACCAGTTTACCATTCATTTAGACCAGTTTACCATCCATTTAGACCAGTTTAGACCAGTTTACCATCCATTTAGACCAGGTTAGACCAGTTTACCATCCATTTAGAACAGTTTAAACCAGTTTACCATCCATTTAGACCAGGTTAGACCAGTTTACCATCCATTTAGACCAGGTTAGACCAGTTTACCATTCATTTAGACCAGGTTAGACCAGTTAAGACCAGTTTACCATCCATTTAGACCAGTTTACCATCCATTTAGACCAGGTTAGACCAGTTTAAACCAGTTTACCATCCATTTAGACCAGGTTAGACCAGTTTACCCTCTGTTTTGACCAGGTTAGACCTGTTTACCCTCTGTTTAGACCAGGTTAGACCTGTTTACCCTCTGTTTAGACCAGGTTAGACCTGTTTACCCTCTGTTTAGACCAGGTTAGACCTGTTTACCCTCTGTTTAGACCAGGTTAGACATGTTTACCCTCAGTTTAGACCAGGTTAGACATGTTTACCCTCTGTTTAGACCAGGTTAGACCTGTTTACCCTCTGTTTAGACCAGGTTAGACCTGTTTACCCTCTGTTTAGACCAGGTTAAACCTGTTTACCCTCTGTTTAGACCAGTTAACACTCTGGTTAGACCAGTTTACCATCCATTTAGACCAGGTTAGACCTGTTTACCTACAATTTAGACCAGGTTAGACCTGTTTACCATCCATTTAGACCAGGTTAGACCAGATTAGACCAGTTTACCATCCATTTAGACCAGTTTAGACCAGGTTAGACCAGATTAGACCAGTGTACCATCCATTGAGACCAGGTTAGACCTGTGTACCTGCCAGTTAGACCAGGTTAGACCTGTTTACCCTCCATTGCGACCAGGTTAGAGCTGTTCACCCTCTGTTTAGACCAGGTTAGACCTGTTTACCCTCTGTTTAGACCAGGTTAGACCTGTGTACCCTCTGTTTAGACCAGGTTAGACCTGTTTACCCTCTGTTTAGACCTGTTTACCCTCCGTTTAGACCAGGTTAGACCTGTTTACCCTCTGTTTAGACCAGGTTAGACCTGTTTACCCTCCAGTTAGACCAGGTTAGACCTGTTTACCCTCCGTTTAGACCAGGTTAGACCTGTTTACCCTCTGTTTAGACCAGGTTAGACCAGTTTACCCTCTGTTTAGACCAGGTTAGACCTGTTTATCCTCTGTTTAGACCAGGTTAGACCTGTTTACCCTCTGTTTAGACCAGGTTAGACCTGTTTACCCTCCAGTTAGACCAGGTTAGACCTGTTTACCCTCCAGTTAGACCAGGTTAAACCTGTTTAGACCAGGTTAGACCAGTGTATCCTCCATTTAGACCAGGTTAGACCTGTTTACCCTCCGTTTAGACCAGGTTAGACCTGTTTACCCTCCGTTTAGACCAGGTTAGACCTGTTTACCCGCCAGTTAGACCAGGTTAAACCTGTTTAGACCAGGTTAGACCAGTGTATCCTCCATTTAGACCAGGTTAGGCCTGTTTACCCTCCATTTAGACCACGTTAGACCTGTTTACCCTCTGTTTAGACCAGGTTAGACCTGTTTACCCGCCAGTTAGACCAGGTTAAACCTGTTTAGACCAGGTTAGACCAGTGTATCCTCCATTTTGACCAGGTTAGGCCTGTTTACCCTCCATTTAGACCAGGTTAGACCTGTTTACCCTCCGTTTAGACCAGGTTAGACCTGTTTACCCGCCAGTTAGACCAGGTTAAACCTGTTTAGACCAGGTTAGACCAGTGTATCCTCCATTTAGACTAGGTTAGACCTGTTTACCCTCCGTTTAGACCAGGTTAGGCCTGTTTACCCTCCATTTAGACCACGTTAGACCTGTTTACCCTCCGTTTAGACCAGGTTAGACCTGTTTATCCGCCAGTTAGACTAGTGTATCCTCCATTTAGACCAGGTTAGACCTGTTTACCCGCCAGTTAGACCAGTGTATCCTCCATTTAGACCAGGTTAGACCTGTTTACCCGCCAGTTAGACCAGTGTATCCTCCATTTAGACCAGGTTAGACCTGTTTACCCGCCAGTTAGACCAGTGTATCCTCCATTTAGACCAGGTTAGACCTGTTTACCCGCCAGTTAGACCAGTGTATCCTCCATTTAGACCAGGTTAGACCTGTTTACCCGCCAGTTAGACCAGTGTATCCTCCATTTAGACCAGGTTAGACCTGTTTACCCGCCAGTTAGACCAGTGTACCCTCCGTTTAGACCAGGTTAGACCTGTTTACCCTCCATTTAGACCACGTTAGACCTGTTTACCCTCCGTTTAGACCAGGTTAGACCTGTTTACCCTCCGTTTAGACCAGGTTAGACCTGTTTACCCTCCGTTTAGACCAGGTTAGACCTGTTTACCCTCCGTTTAGACCAGGTTAGACCTGTTTACCCTCCGTTTAGACCAGGTTAGACCTGTTTACCCTCCGTTTAGACCAGGTTAGACCTGTTTACCCTCCGTTTAGACCAGGTTAGACCTGTTTACTCTCCGTTTAGACCAGGTTAGACCTGTTTACCCTCCGTTTAGACCAGGTTAGACCTGTTTACCCTCCGTTTAGACCAGGTTAGACCTGTTTACCCTCCGTTTAGACCAGGTTAGACCTGTTTACCCGCCAGTTAGACCAGGTTAGACCTGTTTACCCTCCGTTTAGACCAGGTTAGACCTGTTTACCCTCCGTTTAGACCAGGTTAGACCTGTTTACCCTCCGTTTAGACCAGGTTAGACCTGTTTACCCTCCGTTTAGACCAGGTTAGACCTGTTTACCCTCCGTTTAGACCAGGTTAGACCTGTTTACCCGCCAGTTAGACCAGGTTAGACCTGTTTACCCTCCGTTTAGACCAGGTTAGACCTGTTTACCCTCCGTTTAGACCAGGTTAGACCTGTTTACCCGCCAGTTAGACCAGGTTAGACCTGTTTACCCTCCGTTTAGACCAGGTTAGACCTGTTTACCCTCCGTTTAGACCAGGTTAGACCTGTTTACCCGCCAGTTAGACCAGGTTAGACCTGTTTACCCGCCAGTTAGACCAGGTTAGACCTGTTTACCCTCCATTTAGACCACGTTAGACCTGTTTACCCTCCGTTTAGACCAGGTTAGACCTGTTTACCCTCCGTTTAGACCAGGTTAGACCTGTTTACCCGCCAGTTAGACCAGGTTAAACCTGTTTAGACCAGGTTAGACCAGTGTATCCTCCATTTAGACCAGGTTAGGCCTGTTTACCCTCCATTTAGACCACGTTAGACCTGTTTATCCTCCGTTTAGACCAGGTTAGACCTGTTTACCCGCCAGTTAGACCACGTTAGACCTGTTTACCCGCCAGTTAGACCAGGTTAGACCTGTTTACCCGCCAGTTAGACCAGGTTAGACCTGTTTACCCGCCAGTTAGACCAGGTTAGACCTGTTTACCCTCCGTTTAGACCAGGTTAGACCTGTTTACCCTCCGTTTAGACCAGGTTAGACCTGTTTACCCGCCAGTTAGACCAGGTTAGACCTGTTTACCCGCCAGTTAGACCAGGTTAGACCTGTTTACCCTCCATTTAGACCACGTTAGACCTGTTTACCCTCCGTTTAGACCAGGTTAGACCTGTTTACCCTCCGTTTAGACCAGGTTAGACGTGTTTACCCGCCAGTTAGACCAGGTTAAACCTGTTTAGACCAGGTTAGACCAGTGTATCCTCCATTTAGACCAGGTTAGGCCTGTTTACCCTCCATTTAGACCACGTTAGACCTGTTTATCCTCCGTTTAGACCAGGTTAGACCTGTTTACCCGCCAGTTAGACCACGTTAGACCTGTTTACCCGCCAGTTAGACCAGGTTAGACCTGTTTACCCGCCAGTTAGACCAGGTTAGACCTGTTTACCCGCCAGTTAGACCAGGTTAGACCTGTTTACCCGCCAGTTAGACCAGGTTAGACCTGTTTACCTGCCAGTTAGACCAGGTTAAACCTGTTTAGACCAGGTTAGACCAGTGTATCCTCCATTTAGACCAGGTTAGACCTGTTTACCCTCCATTTAGACCACGTTAGACCTGTTTACCCTCCGTTTAGACCAGGTTAGACCTGTTTACCCGCCAGTTAGACCAGTATGCACTACCCTCGAAGCATTCATCAGTATTTATCTAATTTGACTAAACACTACAATGAAACCCCCACCAACACACACCCTCCCCCTCTCCTCTAACCTCGCCGACACCTTGCCAAGTTCACAAATTGAAAGCTCCCCTTGAGGGGTAGTGAAGGAGTGTACACTTCAGGGAGAAGTCGGGTGGTTCTGTGCCAAGTTCATTAACTTCCTCTTGACTGGGCGAGTTGCCAGGGCGACTGATACAATAGCCTAATATGTAAATGAGTTATTGGCCCCTGGCCTGTGATAGGTTGGGTTAGGATCAGCTGGTCTGTGGTTGGTTGGGTCAGGATCAGGTGACCTGGGCCTCATCTAGAGGGTCTCAGTTCCCTAAATCTGTATAATTAATAAACGTAATAGCTCAGCTGCTCCCTCTGCTCTCAACCCGTTCTCTCTCTCTCTCAATTCAATTTCAATTTAAGGGTTTATTGGCATGGGAAACATATGTTTACATTGCCAAAGCAAGTGAAATAGATATTAAACAAAAGTGAAATAAACAAAAAAAAATGAACAGTAAACACAAAAGTTCCAAAAGAATAAAGACTTTTCAAATGTCATATTATGTTTATATACAGTGTTGTAACGATGTGCAAATAGTTAAGGGTTAATGCCACAAGGTCATGGTTAGGCTTGCACAGATCGGGAGGACCTTAAAGTACAAAAGGGAAAATATACAGTGCATTCAGAAAGTATTCAGACCCCTTCCCTTTTTCCAATTTTTTTTATATGTTACAGCCTTATTCTAAAATGGATTAGATATATATTTTCCCTCATCAATATACACACAATACCCTGTAATGACAAGGTGAAAACAGGTTTTTAAGAAACAGAAATACCTTATGTTTCTACAACTTCATTGGAGGCCACATCAAATCAAATTTATTTGATTTGCCCTTCTTACATCAGCTGATATCTCAAAGTGCTGTACAGAAACCCAGCCTAAAACCCCAAACAGCAAGCAATGCAGGTGTAGAAGCATGGTGGCTAGGAAAAACTCCCTAGAAAGGCCAAAACCTAGGAAGAAACCTAGAGAGGAACCAGGCTATGAGGGGTGGCCAGTCCTCTTCTGGCTGGGCCGGGTAGAGATTATAACAGAACATGGCCAAGATGTTCAAATGTTCATAAATGACCAGCAGGGTCAAATAGTAATAATCACAGTGGTTGTCGAGGGTGCAACAGGTCAGAACCTCAGGAGTAAATGTCAGTTGGTTTTCATAGCCGATCATTGAGAGTATCTCTACCGCTCCTGCTGTCTCTGGAGAGTTGAAAACAGCAGGTCTGGGACAGGTAGCACGTCTGGTGAACAGGTCAGGGTGCGATAGCCGCAGGCAGAACAGTTGAAACTGGAGCAGCAGCACGGCCAGGTGGACTGGGGCATGGTCCTAGGGCTCAGGTCCTCCGAGAGAGAGAAAGAAAGAAAGAATTAGAGAGAGCATAATTCAATTCACACAGGACACCGGATAAGACAGGAGAAATACTCCAGATATAACAGACTGACCCTAGCCCCCCCGACACATAAACTAATGCAGCATAAGTACTGGAAGCTGAGACAGGAGGGGTCGGGAGACACTGTGGGCCGTGTCCGACGATACCCCCGGACAAGGCCAAACAGGCAGGATATAACCCCACCCACTTTGCCAAAGCACAGCCCCCACACCACGAGAGGGATATCTTCAACCACCAACTTACCATTCTGAGACACGGCACAACCCAAGGGGGGGCGCCAACCCGGACAGGAAGATCACGTCAGTGACTCAACCCAGTGACGCACCCCTCCTAGGGACGGCATGAAAGAGCACCAGTAAGCCAGTGACTCAGCCCCTGTAATAGGGTTAGAGGCAGAGAATCCCAGTGGAGAAAGGGGAACCGGCCAGGCAGAGACAGCAAGGGCGGTTCGTTGCTCCAGTGCCTTTCCGTTCACCTTCACACTCCTGGGCCAGACTACACTCAATCATAGGACCTACTGAAGAGATGAGTCTTCAATAAAGACTTAAAAGTTGAGACCGAGTCTGCGTCTCTCACATGGATATGCAGACCATTCCATAGAAATTGAGCTCTATAGGAGAAAGCCCTGCCTCCAGCTGTTTGCTTAGAAATTCTAGGGACAGTTAGGAGGCCTGCGTCTTGTGACCGTAGCGTACGTGTAGGTATGTACGGCAGGACCAAATCGAAAAGATAGGTAGGAGCAAGCCCATGTAATGCTTTGTAGGTTAGCAGTAAAACCTTGAATTCAGAGGCTAGCACTGGAGTAATATGATCAAATTTTGGGGTTCTAGTCAAGATTCTAGCAGCCGTGTATAGCACTAACTGAAGTGTATTTAGTGCTTTATCCGGGTAGCCGGAAAGATAAGATCTAAACCAGGCCAGAACTTGTCCGTGTAGACCAATTTAGGTTTCCAATTTCTCCAAAAGAATGTGGTGATCGATGCTATCAAAAGCAGCACTAAGGTCTAGGAGCACGAGGACAGATGCAGAGCCTTGGTCTGACACCATTAAAAGGTCATTTACCACCTTCACAAGTGCAGTCTCAGTGCTATGATGGGGTCTAAAACCAGACTGAAGCATTTCACATACATTGTTTGTCTTCAGGAAGGCAGTGAGTTGCTGCACAAATCTTTGAGAGGAATGGGAGATACGATATAGGCCAATAGTTTTTAATATTTTCTGGGTCAAGGTTTGGCTTTGTCAAGAGAGGCTTTATTACTGTCACTTTCAGTGATTTTGGTACACATCCGTTGGATAGAGAGCCGTTTATTATGTTCAACATAGGAGGGCCAAGCACAGGAAGCAGCTCTTTCAGTAGTTTAGTTGGAATAGGGTCCAGTATGCAGCTTGAAGGTTTAGAGGCCATGATTATTTTCATCATTGTGTCAAGAGATATAGTACTAAAACACTTAAGTGTCTCCCTTGATCCTAGGTCCTGGCAGAGTTGTGCAGACTCAGGACAACTGAGCTTTGGAGGAATACGCAGATTTGAGGAGTCCGTAATTTGCTTTCTAATGATCATGATCTTTTCCTCAAAGAAGTTCATGAATTTATCACTGCTGAAGTGAAAGCCATCCTCTCTTGGGGAATGCTGCTTTTTAGGTAGCTTTGCTACAGTATCAAAAAGAAATTTAGGATTGTTCTTATTTTCCTCAATTAAGTTGGAAAAATAGGATGATCGAGCAGCAGTGAGGGCTCTTCGATACTGCATGGTACTGTCTTTCCAAGCTAGTCGGAAGACTTCCAGTTTGGTGTGGTGCCATTTCCGTTCCAATTTTCTGGAAGCTTGCTTCAGAGCTCGGGTTTTTTGTATACCAGGGAGCTAGTTTCTTATGACAAATCTTTTTGGTTTTTAGGGATGCGACTGCATCTAGGGTATTGCGCAAGGTTAAATTGAGTTCCTCGGTTAGGTGGTTAACTGATTTTTGTACTCTGACGTCCTTGGGTAGGCGGAGAAGGTCTGGAAGGGCATCAAGGAATTTTTGGGTTGTCTGAGAATTTATAGCACGACTTTTGATGATCCTTGGTTGGGGTCTGAGCAGATGATTTGTTGCGATCGCAAACGTAATAAAATGGTGGTCCGATAGTCCAGGATTATGAGGAAAAACATTAAGATCCACAACATTTATTCCATGGGACAAAGCTAGGTCCAGAGTATGACTGTGGCAGTGAGTAGGTCCGGAGACATGTTGGACAAAACCCACTGAGTCGATGATGGCTCCGAAAGCCTTTTGGAGTGGGTCTATGGACTTTTCCATGTGAATATTAAAGTCACCAAAAAATGTGAATATTATTTACAAAGACTACAAGGTCCGATAGGAATTCAGGGAACTCAGTGAGGAACGCTGTATATGGCCCAGGAGACCTGTAAACAGTAGCTATAAAACGTGATTGGGTAGGCTGCATAGATTTCATGACTAGAAGCTCAAAAGACGATAACGTCGTTTTTTTTTGTAAATTGAAATTTGCTTTCGTAAATGTTAGCAACACCTCCGCCTTTGCGGGATGAGCGGGGGATATGGTCACTAGTGTAACCAGAAGGTGAGGCCTCATTTAACACAGTAAATTCATCAGCCTTAAGCCAGGTTTCAGTCAGGCCAATCACATCAAGATTATGATCAGTGATTAGTTCATTGACTATAACTGCCTTGGAAGTGAGGGATCTAACATTAAGTAGCCCTATTTTGAGATGTGAGGTATCACGATCTCTTTCAATAATGGCAGGAATGGAGGAGGTCTTTATTCCAGTGAGATTGCTTAGGCGAACACCGCCATGTTTAGTTTTGCCCAACCTAGGTTGAGGCACAGACACGGTCTCAATGGGGATAGCTGAGCTGACTACACTGACTGTGCTAGTGGCAGACTCCACTAAGCTGGCAGGCTGGCTAACAGCCTGCTGCCTGGCCTGCACCCTATCTCATTGTGGAGCTAGGGGAGTTAGAGCCCTATCTATGTTCGTAGATAAGATGAGAGCACCCCTCCAGCTAGGATGGAGTCCGTCACGCCTCAGCAGGCCAGGCTTGGTCCTGTTTGTGGGTGAGTCCCAGAAAGAGGGACAATTATCTACAAATTCTATCTTTTGGGAGGGGCAGAAAACATTTTCAACCAGCGATTGAGTTGTGAGACTCCCCCTAACTGGGAGGGGGCCAGAGACAATTACTCGATGCCGACACATCTTTCTAGCTGATTTACACGCTGAAGCTATGTTGTGCTTGGTGACCTCTGACTGTTTCATCCTAACATCGTTGGTGCCGACGTGGATAACAGTATCTCTATACTCTCTACACTCGCCAGTTTAAGCTTTAGCCAGCACCATCTTCAGATTAGCTTTAACGTTGGTAGCCCTGCCCCCTGGTAAACAGTGAATGATCGCTCAATGATTCGTTTTAAGTCTAATACTGCGGGTAATGAAGTCGCCAATGACTAGGATCTTCAATTTGTCAGAGCTAATGGTGGGAGGCTTCGGCGTCTCAGACCCCGTAACGGGAGGAGTATAGACCAGAGAAGGCTCGGCCTCTGACTCCGTAACGGGAGGAGTAGAGACCAGAGAAGGCTCGGCCTCTGACTCCGTAACGGGAGGAGTAGAGACCAGAGAAGGCTTGGCCTCAGACCCCGTAACGGGAGGAGTAGAGACCTGTTTAGACCAGGTTAGACCTGTTTACCCTCCGTTTAGACCAGGTTAGACCTGTTTACCCTCCATTTAGACCAGGTTAGACCTGTTTACCCTCCGTTTAGACCAGGTTAGACCTGTTTACCCTCCGTTTAGACCAGGTTAGACCTGTTTAGACCAGGTTAGACCTGTTTACCCTCCGTTTAGACCAGGTTAGACCTGTTTACCCTCCAGTTAGACCAGTGTATCCTCCATTTAGACCAGGTTAGACCTGTTTACCCTCCGTTTAGACCAGGTTAGACCTGTTTAGACCAGGTTAGACCTGTTTACCCTCTGTTTAGACCAGGTTAGACCTGTTTACCCGCCAGTTAGACCAGGTTAGACCTGTTTACCCTCCGTTTAGACCAGGTTAGACCTGTTTACCCGCCAGTTAGACCAGTGTATCCTCCATTTAGACCAGGTTAGACCTGTTTACCCGCCAGTTAGACCAGGTTAAACCTGTTTAGACCAGGTTAGACCTGTTTACCCTCCGTTTAGACCAGGTTAGACCTGTTTACCCTCCATTTAGACCAGGTTAGACCTGTTTACCCTCCGTTTAGACCAGGTTAGACCTGTTTACCCTCCGTTTAGACCAGGTTAGACCTGTTTACCCTCCAGTTAGACCAGTGTATCCTCCATTTAGACCAGGTTAGACCTGTTTACCCTCCGTTTAGACCAGGTTAGACCTGTTTACCCTCCGTTTAGACCAGGTTAGACCTGTTTACCCTCCAGTTAGACCAGTGTATCCTCCATTTAGACCAGGTTAGACCTGTTTACCCTCCGTTTAGACCAGGTTAGACCTGTTTACCCTCCGTTTAGACCAGGTTAGACCTGTTTACCCTCCGTTTAGACCAGGTTAGACCTGTTTACCCTCCAGTTAGACCAGGTTAAACCTGTTTAGACCAGGTTAGACCTGTTTAGACCAGGTTAAACCCGTTTAGACCAGGTTAGACCTGTTTACCCGCCAGTTAGACCAGGTTAGACCTGTTTACCTTCCGTTTAGACCAGGTTAGACCTGTTTACCCTCCGTTTAGACCAGGTTAGACCTGTTTACCCTCCGTTTAGACCAGGTTAGACCTGTTTACCCTCCGTTTAGACCAGGTTAGACCTGTTTACCCTCCGTTTAGACCAGGTTAGACCTGTTTACCCTCCGTTTAGACCAGGTTAGACCTGTTTAGACCAGGTTAGACCTGTTTACCCTCCGTTTAGACCAGGTTAGACCTGTTTACCCGCCAGTTAGACCAGGTTAGACCTGTTTACCCTCCGTTTAGACCAGGTTAGACCTGTTTACCCGCCAGTTAGACCAGTGTATCCTCCATTTAGACCAGGTTAGACCTGTTTACACGCCAGTTAGACCAGGTTAAACCTGTTTAGACCAGGTTAGACCTGTTTAGACCAGGTTAAACCCGTTTAGACCAGGTTAGACCTGTTTACCCGCCAGTTAGACCAGGTTAGACCTGTTTACCCTCCGTTTAGACCAGGTTAGACCTGTTTACCCTCCGTTTAGACCAGGTTAGACCTGTTTACCCTCCGTTTAGACCAGGTTAGACCTGTTTACCCTCCGTTTAGACCAGGTTAGACCTGTTTACCCTCCGTTTAGACCAGGTTAGACCTGTTTACCCTCCGTTTAGACCAGGTTAGACCTGTTTACCCTCCGTTTAGACCAGGTTAGACCTGTTTACTCTCCGTTTAGACCAGGTTAGACCTGTTTAGACCAGGTTAGACCTGTTTACCCTCCGTTTAGACCAGGTTAGACCTGTTTACCTGCCAGTTAGACCAGGTTAGACCTGTTTACCCTCCGTTTAGACCAGGTTAGACCTGTTTACCCGCCAGTTAGACCAGTGTATCCTCCATTTAGACCAGGTTAGACCTGTTTACCCGCCAGTTAGACCAGGTTAAACCTGTTTAGACCAGGTTAGACCTGTTTAGACCAGGTTAAACCCGTTTAGACCAGGTTAGACCTGTTTACCCGCCAGTTAGACCAGGTTAGACCTGTTTACCCTCCGTTTAGACCAGGTTAGACCTGTTTACCCTCCGTTTAGACCAGGTTAGACCTGTTTACCCTCCGTTTAGACCAGGTTAGACCTGTTTACCCTCCGTTTAGACCAGGTTAGACCTGTTTACCCTCCGTTTAGACCAGGTTAGACCTGTTTACCCTCCGTTTAGACCAGGTTAGACCTGTTTACCCTCCGTTTAGACCAGGTTAGACCTGTTTACCCTCCGTTTAGACCAGGTTAGACCTGTTTACCCTCCGTTTAGACCAGGTTAGACCTGTTTACCCTCCGTTTAGACCAGGTTAGACCTGTTTACCCTCCGTTTAGACCAGGTTAGACCTGTTTACCCTCCGTTTAGACCAGGTTAGACCTGTTTACCCTCCGTTTAGACCAGGTTAGACCTGTTTACCCTCCGTTTAGACCAGGTTAGACCTGTTTACCCGCCAGTTAGACCAGTATGCACTACCCTCGAAGCATTCATCAGTATTTATCTAATTTGATTAAACACTACAATGAAAACCCCACCAACACACACCCTCCCCCTCTCCTCTAACCTCGCCGACTCCTTGCCAAGTTCACAAATTGAAAGCTCCCCTTGAGGGGTAGTGAAGGAGTGTACACTTCAGGGAGAAGTCGGGTGGTTCTGTGCCAAGTTCATTAACTTCCTCTTGACTGGGCGAGTTGCCAGGGCGACTGATACAATAGCCTAATATGTAAATGAGTTATTGGCCCCTGGCCTGTGATAGGTTGGGTTAGGATCAGCTGGTCTGTGGTTGGTTGGGTCAGGATCAGGTGACCTGGGCCTCATCTAGAGGGTCTCAGTTCCCTAAATCTGTATAATTAATAAACGTAATAGCTCAGCTGCTCCCTCTGCTCTCAACCCGTTCTCTCTCTCTCTCAATTCAATTTCAATTTAAGGGCTTTATTGGCATGGGAAACATATGTTACATTGCCAAAGCAAGTGAAATAGATATTAAACAAAAGTGAAATAAACAATAAAAAATGAACAGTAAACACAAAATTTCCAAAAGAATAAAGACTTTTCAAATGTCATATTATGTTTATATACAGTGTTGTAACGATGTGCAAATAGATAAAGTACAAAAGGGAAAATATACAGTGCATTCAGAAAGTATTCAGACCCCTTCCCTTTTTCAATTTTTTTTTATGTTACAGCCTTATTCTAAAATGGATTAGATATATATTTTCCCTCATCAATATACACACAATACCCTGTAATGACAAGGTGAAAACAGGTTTTTAAGAAACAGAAATACCTTATGTTTCTACAACTTCATTGGAGGCCACATCAAATCAAATTTATTTGATTTGCCCTTCTTACATCAGCTGATATCTCAAAGTGCTGTACAGAAACCCAGCCTAAAACCCCAAACAGCAAGCAATGCAGGTGTAGAAGCATGGTGGCTAGGAAAAACTCCCTAGAAAGGCCAAAACCTAGGAAGAAACCTAGAGAGGAACCAGGCTATGAGGGGTGGCCAGTCCTCTTCTGGCTGGGCCGGGTAGAGATTATAACAGAACATGGCCAAGATGTTCAAATGTTCATAAATGACCAGCAGGGTCAAATAGTAATAATCACAGTGGTTGTCGAGGGTGCAACAGGTCAGAACCTCAGGAGTAAATGTCAGTTGGTTTTCATAGCCGATCATTGAGAGTATCTCTACCGCTCCTGCTGTCTCTGGAGAGTTGAAAACAGCAGGTCTGGGACAGGTAGCACGTCTGGTGAACAGGTCAGGGTGCGATAGCCGCAGGCAGAACAGTTGAAACTGGAGCAGCAGCACGGCCAGGTGGACTGGGGCATGGTCCTAGGGCTCAGGTCCTCCGAGAGAGAGAAAGAAAGAAAGAATTAGAGAGAGCATAATTCAATTCACACAGGACACCGGATAAGACAGGAGAAATACTCCAGATATAACAGACTGACCCTAGCCCCCCCGACACATAAACTAATGCAGCATAAGTACTGGAAGCTGAGACAGGAGGGGTCGGGAGACACTGTGGGCCGTGTCCGACGATACCCCCGGACAAGGCCAAACAGGCAGGATATAACCCCACCCACTTTGCCAAAGCACAGCCCCCACACCACGAGAGGGATATCTTCAACCACCAACTTACCATTCTGAGACACGGCACAACCCAAGGGGGGGCGCCAACCCGGACAGGAAGATCACGTCAGTGACTCAACCCAGTGACGCACCCCTCCTAGGGACGGCATGAAAGAGCACCAGTAAGCCAGTGACTCAGCCCCTGTAATAGGGTTAGAGGCAGAGAATCCCAGTGGAGAAAGGGGAACCGGCCAGGCAGAGACAGCAAGGGCGGTTCGTTGCTCCAGTGCCTTTCCGTTCACCTTCACACTCCTGGGCCAGACTACACTCAATCATAGGACCTACTGAAGAGATGAGTCTTCAATAAAGACTTAAAAGTTGAGACCGAGTCTGCGTCTCTCACATGGATATGCAGACCATTCCATAGAAATTGAGCTCTATAGGAGAAAGCCCTGCCTCCAGCTGTTTGCTTAGAAATTCTAGGGACAGTTAGGAGGCCTGCGTCTTGTGACCGTAGCGTACGTGTAGGTATGTACGGCAGGACCAAATCGAAAAGATAGGTAGGAGCAAGCCCATGTAATGCTTTGTAGGTTAGCAGTAAAACCTTGAATTCAGAGGCTAGCACTGGAGTAATATGATCAAATTTTGGGGTTCTAGTCAAGATTCTAGCAGCCGTGTATAGCACTAACTGAAGTGTATTTAGTGCTTTATCCGGGTAGCCGGAAAGATAAGATCTAAACCAGGCCAGAACTTGTCCGTGTAGACCAATTTAGGTTTCCAATTTCTCCAAAAGAATGTGGTGATCGATGCTATCAAAAGCAGCACTAAGGTCTAGGAGCACGAGGACAGATGCAGAGCCTTGGTCTGACACCATTAAAAGGTCATTTACCACCTTCACAAGTGCAGTCTCAGTGCTATGATGGGGTCTAAAACCAGACTGAAGCATTTCACATACATTGTTTGTCTTCAGGAAGGCAGTGAGTTGCTGCACAAATCTTTGAGAGGAATGGGAGATACGATATAGGCCAATAGTTTTTAATATTTTCTGGGTCAAGGTTTGGCTTTGTCAAGAGAGGCTTTATTACTGTCACTTTCAGTGATTTTGGTACACATCCGTTGGATAGAGAGCCGTTTATTATGTTCAACATAGGAGGGCCAAGCACAGGAAGCAGCTCTTTCAGTAGTTTAGTTGGAATAGGGTCCAGTATGCAGCTTGAAGGTTTAGAGGCCATGATTATTTTCATCATTGTGTCAAGAGATATAGTACTAAAACACTTAAGTGTCTCCCTTGATCCTAGGTCCTGGCAGAGTTGTGCAGACTCAGGACAACTGAGCTTTGGAGGAATACGCAGATTTGAGGAGTCCGTAATTTGCTTTCTAATGATCATGATCTTTTCCTCAAAGAAGTTCATGAATTTATCACTGCTGAAGTGAAAGCCATCCTCTCTTGGGGAATGCTGCTTTTTAGGTAGCTTTGCTACAGTATCAAAAAGAAATTTAGGATTGTTCTTATTTTCCTCAATTAAGTTGGAAAAATAGGATGATCGAGCAGCAGTGAGGGCTCTTCGATACTGCATGGTACTGTCTTTCCAAGCTAGTCGGAAGACTTCCAGTTTGGTGTGGTGCCATTTCCGTTCCAATTTTCTGGAAGCTTGCTTCAGAGCTCGGGTTTTTTGTATACCAGGGAGCTAGTTTCTTATGACAAATCTTTTTGGTTTTTAGGGATGCGACTGCATCTAGGGTATTGCGCAAGGTTAAATTGAGTTCCTCGGTTAGGTGGTTAACTGATTTTTGTACTCTGACGTCCTTGGGTAGGCGGAGAAGGTCTGGAAGGGCATCAAGGAATTTTTGGGTTGTCTGAGAATTTATAGCACGACTTTTGATGATCCTTGGTTGGGGTCTGAGCAGATGATTTGTTGCGATCGCAAACGTAATAAAATGGTGGTCCGATAGTCCAGGATTATGAGGAAAAACATTAAGATCCACAACATTTATTCCATGGGACAAAGCTAGGTCCAGAGTATGACTGTGGCAGTGAGTAGGTCCGGAGACATGTTGGACAAAACCCACTGAGTCGATGATGGCTCCGAAAGCCTTTTGGAGTGGGTCTATGGACTTTTCCATGTGAATATTAAAGTCACCAAAAAATGTGAATATTATTTACAAAGACTACAAGGTCCGATAGGAATTCAGGGAACTCAGTGAGGAACGCTGTATATGGCCCAGGAGACCTGTAAACAGTAGCTATAAAACGTGATTGGGTAGGCTGCATAGATTTCATGACTAGAAGCTCAAAAGACGATAACGTCGTTTTTTTTGTAAATTGAAATTTGCTTTCGTAAATGTTAGCAACACCTCCGCCTTTGCGGGATGAGCGGGGGATATGGTCACTAGTGTAACCAGAAGGTGAGGCCTCATTTAACACAGTAAATTCATCAGCCTTAAGCCAGGTTTCAGTCAGGCCAATCACATCAAGATTATGATCAGTGATTAGTTCATTGACTATAACTGCCTTGGAAGTGAGGGATCTAACATTAAGTAGCCCTATTTTGAGATGTGAGGTATCACGATCTCTTTCAATAATGGCAGGAATGGAGGAGGTCTTTATTCCAGTGAGATTGCTTAGGCGAACACCGCCATGTTTAGTTTTGCCCAACCTAGGTTGAGGCACAGACACGGTCTCAATGGGGATAGCTGAGCTGACTACACTGACTGTGCTAGTGGCAGACTCCACTAAGCTGGCAGGCTGGCTAACAGCCTGCTGCCTGGCCTGCACCCTATCTCATTGTGGAGCTAGGGGAGTTAGAGCCCTATCTATGTTCGTAGATAAGATGAGAGCACCCCTCCAGCTAGGATGGAGTCCGTCACGCCTCAGCAGGCCAGGCTTGGTCCTGTTTGTGGGTGAGTCCCAGAAAGAGGGACAATTATCTACAAATTCTATCTTTTGGGAGGGGCAGAAAACATTTTCAACCAGCGATTGAGTTGTGAGACTCCCCCTAACTGGGAGGGGGCCAGAGACAATTACTCGATGCCGACACATCTTTCTAGCTGATTTACACGCTGAAGCTATGTTGTGCTTGGTGACCTCTGACTGTTTCATCCTAACATCGTTGGTGCCGACGTGGATAACAGTATCTCTATACTCTCTACACTCGCCAGTTTAAGCTTTAGCCAGCACCATCTTCAGATTAGCTTTAACGTTGGTAGCCCTGCCCCCTGGTAAACAGTGAATGATCGCTCAATGATTCGTTTTAAGTCTAATACTGCGGGTAATGAAGTCGCCAATGACTAGGATCTTCAATTTGTCAGAGCTAATGGTGGGAGGCTTCGGCGTCTCAGACCCCGTAACGGGAGGAGTATAGACCAGAGAAGGCTCGGCCTCTGACTCCGTAACGGGAGGAGTAGAGACCAGAGAAGGCTCGGCCTCAGACCCCGTAACGGGAGGAGTAGAGACCAGAGAAGGCTCGGCCTCTGACTCCGTAACGGGAGGAGTAGAGACCAGAGAAGGCTTGGCCTCAGACCCCGTAACGGGTGGAGGAGAGACCAGGGAAGGCTCGGCCTCTGACCCCGTAACGGGTGGAGGAGAGACCAGGGAAGGCTCGGCCTCTGACCCCGTAACGGGTGGAGGAGAGACCAGGGAAGGCTCGGCCTCTGACCCCGTAACGGGTGGAGGAGAGACCAGAGAAGGCTTGGCCTCAGACCCCGTAACGGGAGGAGTAGAGACCAGAGAAGGCTCGGCCTCTGACCCCGTAACGGGAGGAGTAGAGACAAGAGAAGACTCGGCCTCTGACTCCGACTCGCTGCTTAATGGGGAGAACCGGTTGAAAGTTTCTGTCGGCTGAATGAGCGACACTGGTTGAGCATAAAAGTACATTTTTGTAATTTCTTTCCTTCTTAATGCGTTTGAGCCAATCAGTTGTGTAGTG
The DNA here is from genome assembly GCF_016432855.1 of Salvelinus namaycush. NCBI lineage: Eukaryota > Metazoa > Chordata > Actinopteri > Salmoniformes > Salmonidae > Salvelinus > Salvelinus namaycush. The sequence goes on from NC_052317.1 coordinate 45,811,411, forward strand.
ACAAGGAAGGGGTGGTATACAGAAGATAGCCCTATTTGGTAAAGGACCAAAATAAATTCAAAAATTGAATACAATTATTTGTCACATGCGTCGAATACAACAGTGAAATGCTGACTTACAAGCCCTTAACCAACAATGCAGTTCAATAAATAGAGTTAAGAAAATATTTACTAAATATAATAAAGTTTAAAAAAATCAATCAAATCCAGGGGGGGGGTGTCAATGTAAATAGTCCGGTGGCCATTTGGTTAATTGTTCAGCAGTCTTATGGCTTGGGGGTAGAAGCTGTTAAGGAGCCTTTTGGTCCTTGCCAGCAAGTCCCTCTCATGGCAAGAATGAGAATAAGCTCAAATAAGCAAAGAGAAATGACAGTCCATCATTACTTTAAGACGTGAAGGTCAATCAATCTGGAAAATGTCAAGAACTTTGAAGGTTTCTTCAAGAGTCGCAAAAACCATCAAGCACTGGCTCTTATGAGGACCGCCACAGGAAAGGAAGACCCAGAGTTACCTCTGCTGCAGAGGATAAGTTCATCAGTGTTACCAACCTCAGAAATTGCAGCCCAAATAAATGCTTCACAGAGTTCAAGTAACAGACACATCTCAACATCAACTGTTCAGAGGAGACTGCGTGAATCAGGCCTTCATGGTCAAATTGCTGATTTTTGGTTCCTACCGCTGTGTCTTTGTGAGACGCAGAGTAGGGGAATGGATGATCTTCACATCTGTGGTTCCCACCGTGAAGCATGGAGGAGGTGTGATGGTGAGCGGGTGTTTTGCTGGTGACACAGTCAGTGATTTATTTAGAATTCAAGGCACACTTAACCAGCATGGCTACCACAGCATTCTGCAGCGATACGCTATCCCATCTGGTTTGTGCTTAGTTGGACTATAATTTGTTCTTCAACAGGACAATGACCCAACACACCTCCAGACTGTGTAAGGACTATTTGACCAAGGAGGAGAGTGATGGAGTGTTGCATCAGATGACCTGGCCTCCACAATCACCCGACCTCAACCCAATTGAGATGGTTTTGGATGAGTTGGACCGCAGAGTGAAGGAAAAGCAGCCAACAAGTGCTCAGCATATGTGGGAACTACTTGAAGACTGTTGAAAAAGCATTCCTCATGAAGCTGGTTGAGAGAATGCCAAGAGTGTGCAAAGCTGTCATCAAGGCAAAGGATGGCTACTTTGAAGAATCTCAATTATAACCTATATTTTGATTTGTTTAACACTTTTTTTGTTACTACATGATTCCATATGTTATTTCATAGTTGTGATGTCTTCACTATTATTGTACAATGTATAAAATAGTAAAAATAAAGAAAAACCCTTGAATGAGTAGGTATAACCTACCATGTGTATTTTCTACTTCTGTCTTTGTTCAATCTGGCCACTACACTAAATTATAGTCTCAGAAACATCTCATCTGTGCTTCACAACCAAAAGGTTTGGCGTCCTGACTGTTGGCAAATGACCAGTCATCAGCATTGGCGGGCATACATATCCAGATTATTGACCAGAAAGCACTTGATTCATTTTCTCCTTTTTTGCCTGGCAAAACAGAGTATCGGACTTTCATTTATCCATATAAAATACAGTTTAGCAATCTCCTCCCGAACAATAGGCTACCTGGCACTTTCCGATTACAGACACATCTCCTCCCGAACAATAGGCTACCTGGCACTTTCCGATTACAGACACATCTCCTCCCGAACAATAGGCTACCTGGCATTTTCCGATTACAGACACATCTCCTCCCGAACAATAGGCTACCTGGCATTTTCCGATTACAGACACATCTCCTCCCGAACAATAGGCTACCTGGCATTCTCCGATTACAGACACATCTCCTCCCGAACAATAGGCTACCTGGCATTTTCCGATTACAGACACATCTCCTCCCGAACAATAGGCTACCTGGCATTTTCCGATTACAGACACATCTCCTCCCGAACAATAGGCTACCTGGCACTTTCCGATTACAGACACATCTCCTCCCGAACAATAGGCTACCTGGCACTTTCCGATTACAGACACATCTCCTCCCGAACAATAGGCTACCTGGCATTTTTCGATTACAGACACATCTCCTCCCGAACAATAGGCTACCTGGCACTTTCCGATTACAGACACATCTCCTCCCGAACAATAGGCTACCTGGCATTTTTCGATTACAGACACATCTCCTCCCGAACAATAGGCTACCTGGCACTTTCCGATTACAGACACATCTCCTCCCGAACAATAGGCTACCTGGCACTTTCCGATTACAGACACATCTCCTCCCGAACAATAGGCTACCTGGCACTTTCCGATTACAGACACATCTCCTCCCGAACAATAGGCTACCTGGCACTTTCCGATTACAGACACATCTCCTCCCGAACAATAGGCTACCTGGCACTTTCCGATTACAGACACATCTCCTCCCGAACAATAGGCTACCTGGCATTTTTCATTGATCATTTTCTGATTTCAGATTCATTGCAGCCGGTTCCGGGTAGAAATTAAGCACTTTACTGTGATTGTTTTCAATTAAAACTGTAAAACAAAGAAGAAACCAAAACAACCTTTTAGCAAAAAGCTATTTCTCAAGAATTTTGCCCGGACTGTCTGAGTGAGTGGGGTGATCTGAGTGGGGAAGAGACTGTCTGAGTGAGTGGGGTGATCTGAGTGGGGAAGAGACTGTCTGAGTGAGTGGGGTGATCTGAGTGGGGAAGAGACTGTCTGAGTGAGTGGGGTGATCTGAGTGGGGAAGAGACTGTCTGAGTGAGTGGGGTGATCTGAGTGGGGAAGAGACTGTCTGAGTGAGTGGGGTGATCTGAGTGGGGAAGAGACTGTCTGAGTGAGTGGGGTGATCTGAGTGGGGAAGAGACTGTCTGAGTGAGTGGGGTGATCTGAGTGGGGAAGAGACTGTCTGAGTGAGTGGGGTGATCTGAGTGGGGAAGAGACTGTCTGAGTGAGTGGGGTGATCTGAGTGGGGAAGAGACTGTCTGAGTGAGTGGGGTGATCTGAGTGGGGAAGAGACTGTCTGAGTGAGTGGGGTGATCTGAGTGGGGAAGAGACTGTCTGAGTGAGTGGGGTGATCTGAGTGGGGAAGAGACTGTCTGAGTGAGTGGGGTGATCTGAGTGGGGAAGAGACTGTCTGAGTGAGTGGGGTGATCTGAGTGGGGAAGAGACTGTCTGAGTGAGTGGGGTGATCTGAGTGGGGAAGAGAAAACTGAAAACTAGCTGGCATAGAGGTTTGGAACCATTTTTCTTATCGATGACCATTGGTTTATAATACCGTGTAAATTATAGTGCATGTCATGTGTTCCTCCTGCCCGCTTAGCTGTAATATTAGGCTACATATACAGCCAAAACATGAAGGACTTGGCAGTACATATGTGTCAGTCTCTCTTCCCCTCTCTCTAAATTCGATATAAAACCATCTGTGTTTGTCATACAATGATGGGACTAGTTTCTGTAGATGCGGACAGATTTCCAGTGTTGTACTTCGTTTGAATCATGCAGTGATGGGTCATTGCTAGAAGGAATCCAGCTTTTGTCAAAATAACGTCAAATTTGACTTTTCGCAGCAGGTTAGGCGAATTACGCAGCAGGTTAGGATAATTAAAGGAGTGGGTTAGGAGAATTAGGTTAAGGTTAGGATAATTAAAGGAGTAGGTTAGGAGAATTAGGTTAAGGTTAGGATAATTAAAGGAGTAGGTTAGGAGAATTAGGTTGGTTAGAAAAAGGGTTAGCTAAAATGCAACAAAAGAAATTCAACTTTCGACATTAATTTGACAAAAGCTGGATCCCTTCCAGCCATGAACCCTTCTAGCCCTCTGATGAGCGAATGACATTTTAGGCGGGACTTTCTAGCCTCCAATAGCTGTGGATATGTAATGTAATCCGACAATTCATACAATATACAGACAAAATATTAGGCCTAACTGGCAGCAGTAGGCTACATGATCTGTATCAGCGTGTCTTTGCTTACTTCCTATCTTGACTGCTGTCCTCTGCAGCACTAGGACCAGCAGAACCACAACCTAACTGGCAGCAGTAGGCTACATGATCTGTATCAGCGTGTCTTTGCTTACTTCCTATCTTGACTGCTGTCCTCTGCAGCACTAGGACCAGCAGAACCACAACCTTTAGCAATTCAATCGGTTCATTTCAGACATTTAGCAGCGTTGGCCTCAATAGCACCACCTTTCCGTTTCTTTTGATGATCCATGATTTTATGTTCTGACTCAATGACTGACAGAGTGAGAGCTAGGTCATCTTTGATGATGCGCGTTTGACTTTGAATATGAATTCGGGCCACCTCAGCTCAGCCAATCAGAAAACCAGGCCGGCCTGTCTTGGTAGGGGATCCAGCAGTTGCCCACTGGTCAGCCAAATGCTCAATATAAATTATTATGACAACAGAGAAATTGCGTAATAAAAAATTCAAAAATATTGGTAAATTTCGATCAGCCCACCCCAATAAAAGACGGCCCGGCCTTGCTGGCATTTGCCGGAATTGCCAGATGGCCAATCCGCCCATGCATTCGGGCGAAACATGGATAGGAAGTACAAATCAGGTAAAACACAAGGAGAGAGAGATCACTGCATCCTGTGTTCCACCTACTTCTCCTCGTCAATGTCCTTAAAACAAGACAACGGTGATTAGGAAAATTCAACCACTGCTGCTAGCTGAGCTTTAGCCTGAGAGTGGCTAATGAAGCTGCTGCTAGCTGAGCTCTGGCATTTAGCCTGAGAGTGGCTAATGAGGCTGCTGCTAGCTGAGCTCTAGCCTTTAGCCTGAGAGTGGCTAATGAGGCTGCTGCTAGCTGAGCTCTGGCCTTTAGCCTGAGAGTGGCTAATGAGGCTGCTGCTAGCTGAGCTCTGGCCTTTAGCCTGAGAGTGGCTAATGAGGCTGCTGTTAGCTGAGCTCTAGCCTTTAGCCTGAGAGTGGCTAATGAGGCTGCTGCTAGCTGAGCTCTAGTCTTTAGCCTGAGAGTGGCTAATGAGGCTGCTGCTAGCTGAGCTCTAGTCTTTAGCCTGAGAGTGGCTAATGAGGCTGCTGCTAGCTGAGCTCTAGCCTTTAGCCTGAGAGTGGCTAATGAGGCTGCTGCTAGCTGAGCTCTAGCCTTTAGCCTGAGAGTGGCTAATGAGGCTGCTGCTAGCTGAGCTCTAGCCTTTAGCCTGAGAGTGGCTAATGAGGCTGCTGCTAGCTGAGCTCTAGCCTTTAGCCTGAGAGTGGCTAATGAGGCTGCTGCTAGCTGAGCTCTAGCCTTTAGCCTGAGAGTGGCTAATGAGGCTGCTGCTAGCTGAGCTCTAGCCTTTAGCCTGAGAGTGGCTAATGAGGCTGCTGCTAGCTGAGCTCTAGTCTTTAGCCTGAGAGTGGCTAATGAGGCTGCTGCTAGCTGAGCTCTAGCCTTTAGCCTGAGAGTGGCTAATGAGGCTGCTGCTAGCTGAGCTCTAGCCTTTAGCCTGAGAGTGGCTAATGAGGCTGCTGCTAGCTGAGCTCTAGCCTTTAGCCTGAGAGTGGCTAATGAGGCTGCTGCTAGCTGAGCTCTAGCCTTTAGCCTGAGAGTGGCTAATGAGGCTGCTGCTAGCTGAGCTCTAGCCTTTAGCCTGAGAGTGGCTAATGAGGCTGCTGCTAGCTGAGCTCTAGCCTTTAGCCTGAGAGTGGCTAATGAGGCTGCTGCTAGCTGAGCTCTAGCCTTTAGCCTGAGAGTGGCTAATGAGGCTGCTGCTAGCTTAGCTCTAGCCTTTAGCCTGAGAGTGGCTAATAAGGTTGCTGCTAGCTGAGCTCTAACCTTTAGCCTGAGAGTGGCTAATGAGGCTGCTGCTAGCTGAGCTCTGGCCTTTAGCCTGAGAGTGGCTAATGAGGCTGCTGCTAGCTGACCTCTAGCCTTTAGCCTGAGAGTGGCTAATGAGGTTGCTGCTAGCTGAGCTCTAGCCTTTAGCCTGAGAGTGGCTAACTACCTTTATAGAGCCACGTGTTCTGTCCACGGTGCTGACTACCTTTATAGAGCCACGTGTTCTGTCCATGGTGCTGACTACCTTTATAGAGCCACGTGTTCTGTCCACGGTGCTGACTACCTTTATAGAGCCACGTGTTCTGTCCATGGTGCTGACTACCTTTATAGAGCCACGTGTTCTGTCCATGGTGCTGACTACCTTTATAGAGCCACGTGTGCTGTCCACGGTGCTGACTACCTTTATAGAGCCACGTGTGCTGTCCATGGTGCTGACTACCTTTATAGAGCCACGTGTGCTGTCCGTGGTGCTGACTACCTTTATAGAGCCACGTGTGCTGTCCACGGTGCTGACTACCTTTATAGAGCCACGTGTGCTGTCCATGGTGCTGACTACCTTTATAGAGCCACGTGTGCTGTCCACGGTGCTGACTACCTTTATAGAGCCACGTGTTCTGTCCATGGTGCTGACTACCTTTATAGAGCCACGTGTGCTGTCCATGGTGCTGACTACCTTTATAGAGCCACGTGTGCTGTCCATGGTGCTGACTACCTTTATAGAGCCACGTGTTCTGTCCATGGTGCTGACTACCTTTATAGAGCCACGTGTTCTGTCCACGGTGCTGACTACCTTTATAGAGCCACGTGTGCTGTCCACGGTGCTGACTACCTTTATAGAGCCACGTGTGCTGTCCATGGTGCTGACTACCTTTATAGAGCCACGTGTTCTGTCCATGGTGCTGACTACCTTTATAGAGCCACGTGTGCTGTCCACGGTGCTGACTACCTTTATAGAGCCACGTGTGCTGTCCATGGTGCTGACTACCTTTATAGAGCCACGTGTTCTGTCCACGGTGCTGACTACCTTTATAGAGCCACGTGTGCTGTCCATGGTGCTGACTACCTTTATAGAGCCACGTGTGCTGTCCATGGTGCTGACTACCTTTATAGAGCCACGTGTGCTGTCCACGGTGCTGACTACCTTTATAGAGCCACGTGTTCTGTCCATGGTGCTGACTACCTTTATAGAGCCACGTGTGCTGTCCATGGTGCTGACTACCTTTATAGAGCCACGTGTTCTGTCCATGGTGCTGACTACCTTTATAGAGCCACGTGTGCTGTCCATGGTGCTGACTACCTTTATAGAGCCACGTGTTCTGTCCACGGTGCTGACTACCTTTATAGAGCCACGTGTGCTGTCCATGGTGCTGACTACCTTTATAGAGCCACGTGTGCTGTCCATGGTGCTGACTACCTTTATAGAGCCACGTGTGCTGTCCATGGTGCTGACTACCTTTATAGAGCCACGTGTGCTGTCCATGGTGCTGACTACCTTTATAGAGCCACGTGTGCTGTCCATGGTTCTGACTACCTTTATAGAGCCACGTGTGCTGTCCATGGTGCTGAAACATTGTGATTTGCAGCCTACTGGCAACCTGTGTTCTTTTTGTTGTTGTGTCTGTTAATGTACACGTGTCTGGCAAAGTGATACACTATATCTCTCTTGTATGTTTTATTGGAAATATGTGCTTATAATAGGCCATTATATCAGCTGTCCTTTTTGATTATAATAGGCCATTATATCAGTCTTTTTTGATGTATAAATATGTGGTCAGAAGGGCCCTCGAGACCACCCCACCCCACTGTGCATAGACACATCTGACTCAGAGATCACACCATCAAGCGCCGTTTTTCAAGCGCCGTCACCCACATCAAAATAAATATAAATAATAGAAATTATTGTAATAATAATGTATATAATTAATACAAATGTAATAATAATTTACATAAATAATATGTAATAATAATGTATATAATTGTAATATAAATAATACCCTGTTGATAGACAGGTGTGTGTGTGTGTATGTGTGTGTGTGTGTGTGTGTGTGTGTGTGTGTGTGTGTGTGTGTGTGTGTGTGTGTGTGTGTGTGTGTGTGTGTGTGTGTGTGTGTGTGTGTGTGTGTGTGTGTGTGTGTGAATTGATCATCTATCCCCTATCATGGGACAGTTACACATTACTGTACATAACCCATCACTCTTACCGTGTAGGACTACACAGGCCAAAGTCTATAGCCACTGTCTGATCAAGAGTTAACCCACAAAAGCCGACACCCCGACAGCTGGTGTTGTTGCGGAGGTTTAACTGTCTTAGAGCTGTCACATCAGTGAGCGGCCGGCTGCTCATGTGGTTGTCACGACCCTTCAGAAGGAGAAAGTGTAGCTAGGCTATATAGAGACAATGTGGTTATCACGACCCTTCAGAAGGAGAAAGTGTAGCTAGGCTATATAGAGATAATGTGGTTATCACGACCCTTCAGAAGGAAAAAATGTAGCTAGGCTATATAGAGATAATGTGGTTATCACGACCCTTCAGAAGGAGAAAGTGTAGCTAGGCTATATAGAGATAATGTGGTTATCACGACCCTTCAGAAGGAGAAAGTGTAGCTAGGCTATATAGAGATAATGTGGTTATCACGACCCTTCAGAAGGAGAAAGTGTAGCTAGGCTATATAGAGATAATGTGGTTATCACGACCCTTCAGAAGGAGAAAGTGTAGCTAGGCTATATAGAGACAATGTGGTTATCACGACCCTTCAGAAGGAGAACGTGCAGCTAGGCTATATAGAGATAATGTGGTTATCACGACCCTTCAGAAGGAGAAAGTGTAGCTAGGCTATATAGAGATAATGTGGTTATCACGACCCTTCAGAAGGAGAAAGTGTAGCTAGGCTATATAGAGATAATGTGGTTGTCACGACCCTTCAGAAGGAGAAAGTGTAGCTAGGCTATATAGAGATAATGTGGTTGTCACGACCCTTCAGAAGGAGAAAGTGTAGCTAGGCTATATAGAGATAATGTGGTTGTCACGACCCTTCAGAAGGAGAAAGTGTAGCTAGGCTATATAGAGATAATGTGGTTATCACGACCCTTCAGAAGGAGAAAGTGTAGCTAGGCTATATAGAAATAATGTGGTTATCACGACCCTTCAGAAGGAGAACGTGCAGCTAGGCTATATAGAGATAATGTGGTTATCACGACCCTTCAGAAGGAGAAAGTGTAGCTAGGCTATATAGAGATAATGTGGTTGTCACGACCCTTCAGAAGGAGAAAGTGTAGCTAGGCTATATAGAGATAATGTGGTTGTCACGACCCTTCAGAAGGAGAAAGTGTAGCTAGGCTATATAGAGATAATGTGGTTGTCACGACCCTTCAGAAGGAGAAAGTGTAGCTAGGCTATATAGAGATAATGTGGTTGTCACGACCCTTCAGAAGGAGAAAGTGTAGCTAGGCTATATAGAAATAATGACACTCAAATAGAAAATCATGAAACAAGATAATAAGGATTTATATCAGCCTAATCAAGGTGTAGATTACATCACACATTCCAGTGTTTGAACAAGTCTACATGGGATTATTACTAACGCCAGTTGGGTCTTGTGAAGGTAATGTCCTCTTTAGATATAAAGCTGCGAGCCGCTTGCTGATTCGACAGCTGACACCGCCTAAATCAAATCAAATCAATTCTAACCTCACCGCCTAAATCAAATCAATGAAGCTGCTACGCAGTTGTCGGTTATTGCAGGTTAGCCCCACACATCGCTTATAGAGGTTTTCTAACCTCAATGGGACTTCCTGGATAAATAAAGGTTCAAGTAACAACAATAACAATATGGCCCAAAGCCCATAATCATGGTCCCCATAGCGGTGCAGATCTGGCCTCAACAACTCTGTCAAAGTAAGGCTTATCCATACATAACTCTTAGAAAACCCTAACCTTTCTGGATAGAACCAAAAAGGGTATTGCTTGCTTCATATATGGCACACCTTAAGGTTCTGTACAGAACCCTTTTGTAGGGTTGTTTGATAAGAACCCCAGGGGTTCTTCTTCACTTTAACAAAATTGGTTCCATATAGAACACTTGCGTTCCATATAAGGTTCTATATAGAACACTTGGGTTCCTTATAAGGTTCCATATAGAACACTTGGGTTCCATATAAGGTTCTATATAGAACACGTGGGTTCCATATAAGGTTCCATATAGAACACTTGGGTTCCATATAAGGTTCTATATAGAACACTTGGGTTACATATAAGGTTCCATATAGAACATGTGGGTTCCATACAAGGTTCCATATAGAGCACGTGGGTTCCATATAAGGTTCCATATAGAACACGTGGGTTCCATATAAGGTACCATATAGAACACGTGGGTTCCATATAAGGTACCATATAGAACACGTGGGTTCCATATAAGGTTAAATATAGAACACTTAGGTTCCATATAAGGTTCCATATAGAACACTTGGGTCCCATATAAGGTTCTATATAGAACACTTGGGTTCCACATAAGGTTCCATATAGAACACGTGGGTTCCATATAAGGTTCATATAGAACACGTGGGTTCCATATAAGGTACCATATAGAACACGTGGGTTCCATATACGGGTCCATATAGAACACTTGGGTTCCATATAAGGTTCTATATAGAACACTTGGGTTCCACATAAGGTTCCATATAGAACACGTGGGTTCCATATAAGGTTCATATAGAACACGTGGGTTCCATATAAGGTTAAATATAGAACACTTGGGTTCCATATAGAACCTGAAGGGTGCCGTAAATAAAGCTAGCATATAACCATTTCTGGTAATATCCAGAACCTTTTGTTCTAAGAGTATATAGTGTATTCTGATGGACCAGGGCTCATGATATTATGATGTTCTTCAGTAATAATAGTGATTGATGACGATGGAGGTGATGATCAATATTGATGATGATTTACAGAACGACAGAAGACCAACAGTCACTCAATACTGCACCGAAACATTTTCACAAAATTATATCATTCACATTATTTTTTTAAATACATTATTAAGACAAAAAAAATGAAGTAGGCCTATTCGTAAACTAATGGATCATCATTTTTTCATATACATTAATCAATCACATTCACCTTTTTTTTTACTTCACTGATTTAAATACAAATGCATTTTCCTTTGACTTTTATACAGTTGAAGTGTTCATTTGATTTCAGCACACTTTGAGCTAATATTACCTGCTGCTTTGAGGCTTTGGCACGATGACATAATTAATGAGCCTTATTTAAACACCTATATCCAACACGCACCCAGTCAGCAGAAAGGCCTATAGCATTACAGAGGCGTTTCTTATGTGGGACAAAATCAGTGTTTAACATGTTTTTTTATCTCCAGAATCTCCCAAATCTATTCCTATAGTACGGATATTTCTGGCATTGCGTCTCTTTATAGAAGATTGTTGCAGGTCTCCTCACGGCGATACGAAAACAAATCAAATGAAACATAATTCCCTGATGAGATGATAATTCGTGTTTGCTTTTTACCTTGATAACCGACACCGCTGGTCATCTCCAAGTCATCTCCAAGTTTCCATAGTAATTGTATTAATATGATTCAGTAGCCTAGTTGTTTATCAGCTATAGATATAGGCCCAATTCTAAAAACACAATAGAAAATATTTTTACACAACATTTGCAATCAAACCAGTGTCAAATTCCCTGTGACAAACTGCTATATGTTAAGGTCAATAAATAAACAAATAGTTACATAGATAATTCAATACATAGGGAAGAAATTCATAAATTCATAAACTCATCAATCAATAAATTGCATTTTAAACACTTGCATTGGCGCACCGTGCTCCTTCCACTGGTGATCTGTGTGTGTGTGTGTGTGTGTGTGTGTGTGTGTGTGTGTGTGTGTGTGTGTGTGTGTGTGTGTGTGTGTGTGTGTGTGTGTGTGTGTGTGTGTGTGTGTGTGTGTGTGTGTGTGTGTGATGAATAGTAACAGGGGGAATATAACCTTTTAAGTGTTCTATTAATTATGGCTCTGCCTACTGGCTCTGAGTCCCAGCCTGGCAGCTCTGTCTACTGGCTCTGAGTCCCAGCCTGGCAGCTCTGTCTACTGGCTCTGAGTCCCAGCCTGGCAGCTCTGCCTACTGGCTCTGAGTCCCAGCCTGGCAGCTCTGTCTACTGGCTCTGAGTCCCAGCCTGGCAGCTCTGCCTACTGGCTCTGAGTCCCAGCCTGGCAGCTCTGTCTACTGGCTCTGAGTCCCAGCCTGGCAGCTCTGCCTACTGGCTCTGAGTCCCAGCCTGGCAGCTCTGCCTACTGGCTCTGAGTCCCAGCCTGGCAGCTCTGTCTACTGGCTCTGAGTCCCAGCCTGGCAGCTCTGTCTACTGGCTCTGAGTCCCAGCCTGGCAGCTCTGCCTACTGGCTCTGAGTCCCAGCCTGGCAGCTCTGTCTACTGGCTCTGAGTCCCAGCCTGGCAGCTCTGTCTACTGGCTCTGAGTCCCAGCCTGGCAGCTCTGTCTACTGGCTCTGAGTCCCAGCCTGGCAGCTCTGTCTACTGGCTCTGAGTCCCAGCCTGGCAACTCTGTCTACTGGCTCTGAGTCCCAGCCTGGCAGCTCTGCCTACTGGCTCTGAGTCCCAGCCTGGCAGCTCTGTCTACTGGCTCTGAGTCCCAGCCTGGCAGCTCTGCCTACTGGCTCTGAGTCCCAGCCTGGCAGCTCTGCCTACTGGCTCTGAGTCCCAGCCTGGCAGCTCTGCCTACTGGCTCTGAGTCCCAGCCTGGCACCTCTGTCTACTGGCTCTGAGTCCCAGCCTGGCAGCTCTGCCTACTGGCTCTGAGTCCCAGCCTGGCAGCTCTGCCTACTGGCTCTGAGTCCCAGCCTGGCAGCTCTGTCTACTGGCTCTGAGTCCCAGCCTGGCAGCTCTGCCTACTGGCTCTGAGTCCCAGCCTGGTAGCTCTGCCTGCTGGCTCTGAGTCCCAGCCTTGTAGCTCTGCCCGGCGGACCGAAGGTGTAATTCATAGTGTAACCGGCCCTCTGGCGAGACCCGGTACATGGATGGCGAGCCGAGGGAGCCGTGACCGGGCACAGAACTGTATCTCATCCCATAGTGGCCGCTCTTCCCGTACTCCTCCGGTTCGTCGTGTTTCAGAGAGAATATCCCGTTAAAGTTCAGAGGAGGGCTGATCTGTCCACCTACGTGTCCCTCCCTTCCTCCCTCAGGAGACGTGTGGTCGTAGTACGGCTCGTACTGGCCACCGTAGCTGTAGTGCCGGCTGTGGTAGGATGGCTTGGCGCTGTCCAGGGTGCTGCAGCCTTGTCCAGGGGCCGTGCCCAGATCTGCCCCGGGGTAAGGGTACATGTTGTCGTAGTGGGCCGTACTACTGGGGTACGTCACCTCTCCGTTGTGGTCCGTGAGGAAGGACCTGGCTTTCAGCTGCAGACAGCCAGCCACCAGGTTGGTCGTGGGCTGGGACAGGCCCTTACACAGAGTTTGAACGAACCCCAGCAGGTCTGGCTTTTTGCCCGCAGACAGAGTCTCCGACAGGGCCCAGATGTAGTTCTTAGCCAGGCGCAGAGTCTCTATCTTGGAGAGCTTCTGGGTCTTGGAGTAGCAGGGCACCACCTTTCGGAGGCTCTCTAACGCATCGTTCAGACCGTGCATCCTGCTGCGCTCGCGGGCGTTTGCCTCATGACGGCGCACCTTGACCCTCTCCTGTCTACCTTTAGTCGACTTCTTTCTCCGTGGTCCTCTCTTTCTGGGGAGGCCGTTTTCATCCTGCTGGTTGTCGTCCTCTCTCTCTTCTTCCTCGTCCTCTCTTTCTGAGATGTCACCCTCCTCTGGGTCCGACGTGACGTCCAGGCTGTGTATTGGGTCTGGCTCCTCCTCGCACTCTCTCTCCGGGTTCGACGTGACGTTCAGGCTGTGTATCGGGTCTGGCTCCAGGTCCGGTAAGCTCCCACGGGGGTAGTTGGCTCCAAACCGGGGCTCATACGTCATATCTGGTTCTTCATACGGTAGAGTCAACATGATTCCTATAGACCACAACTCCCAGTTAACACACACGCAAGCAACGCAGTCAACACATAAACTATTACAACGCCCACACTATGTAGAGCCTGTCAATGTCAAATTTTCGTGTGCCTCTCCTATATATGGAGAGTCTGGAGAGATGTTGTGTTGCTCAGTGGCAAAACCAAGGCCAAAGTCACATGCTCCAGCAATCAATATTTCTGAATAAATGAGTTATACATATATCTATGCTATTTAGTGACTAAAACTATTAACAGAACAGCATGCATATGATAGGTGAAAAAATCCTTATGCCAAGACAAGTCTCCTCACCTGAATGTATGTCAGCGGGCGGTGTGCATGTTCTCTAGTATCTCCCTTCTCTCTGTTCTGTGCCACCCTCTCCTCTCTCCTCTCCTCTCTTCTCCCCTCTCTTCTCTTGCAAACAAAATGACAGAATCATTCCTTTACTGGTGTCTTCCTCTCTCTCCCCCTCACTCACACTCTCTCTCACCACCTCTCTCTCCTTCTCCCCCCTCCTCTCGCTCTCTCTCTCTCGCTCTCACTCTTTCTTTGAGAAATGACACTCATGCCAACTGCCAGAGCGGGTACCCATGCCATCTGCCGCTGCCATCTCGTGGCAGGGCGTAGTCACGTGGCTCCCGTCCCGTGGGACCTCCATCCCGCGCTGATCATCTGGCATCTTGGTAATGGGCACCGGGAGGCTGACGCTTAACCGTCAAACAGGCAGACCAGGGAAGGATAAGAACTCATATAACTGTCCTCCAGATCAGAAAGATGGAGCGATGCTTTAGGGCTGTTTAAGGTAATATACTGTATCTAGGTTGGCAACAAGTT
>NC_052318.1:0-2500 GCF_016432855.1 Salvelinus namaycush
CATTAGGATATGAAGGGCAGGTCATTAGGGTATAAAGGGCAGGTCATTAGGATATAGAGGGCAGGTCATTAGGATATAAAGGGCAGGTCATTAGGATATAGAGGGCAGGTCATTAGGGTATAAAGGGCAGGTCATTAGGATATGAAGGGCAGGTCATTAGGATATAAAGGGCAGGTCATTAGGATATAGAGGGCAGGTCATTAGGATATGGAGGGCAGGTCATTAGGATATAAAGGGCAGGTCATTAGGATATGGAGGGCAGGTCATTAGGGTATAAAGGGCAGGTCATTAGGATATGAAGGGCAGGTCATTAGGGTATGGAGGGCAGGTCATTAGGGTATAAAGGGCAGGTCATTAGGATATGGAGGGCAGGTCATTAGGGTATAAAGGGCAGGTCATTAGGGTATAAAGGGCAGGTCATTAGGATATAAAGGGCAGGTCATTAGGGTATAAAGGGCAGGTCATTAGGATATGAAGGGCAGGTCATTAGGGTATAAAGGGCAGGTCATTAGGGTATAAAGGGCAGGTCATTAGGGTATAGAGGGCAGGTCATTAGGATATGGAGGGCAGGTCATTAGGGTATAAAGGGCAGGTCATTAGGGTATAAAGGGCAGGTCATTAGGGTATAAAGGGCAGGTCATTAGGGTATAAAGGGCAGGTCATTAGGGTATAAAGGGCAGGTCATTAGGGTATGGAGGGCAGGTCATTAGGGTATAAAGGGCAGGTCATTATTGTATAAAGGGCAGGTCATTAGGGTATAGAGGGCAGGTCATTAGGGTATAGAGGGCAGGTCATTAGGATATGAAGGGCAGGTCATTAGGGTATAGAGGGCAGGTCATTAGGATATAGAGGGCAGGTCATTAGGGTATAGAGGGCAGGTCATTATTGTATAAAGGGCAGGTCATTAGGGTATGAAGGGCAGGTCATTAGGGTATAGAGGGCAGGTCATTAGGGTATGAAGGGCAGGTCATTAGGGTGCATATCTTTCATTGTGCCCTAACAATCTGAACCTGTTCTCTCCATGTATTCTAGTCTGTCGACAAAATTCTAACTAAAGGTACACCGTATTTAAGATAAATGTACTGGAAACTCTGCTGAATGAACATTCCATGAGAAAATCTGTTGGCCAGCAAGCTGGAGTTTTTTTCTTCTCTCACTTGATTTAAATGTATTCAGTGGGAGCCACGCCTGCAAAGCCCGTTATGCATCTGCATAAGGTAAGTCTGAATACCAACTAGTGAGAAGTACGTAGGAAAGGCGTGCATCAGGCCAAGGAGAAGAGAAGCTCCTATTCTGTACATGAATGATGACCAATAAAGAAGAAAGACAGAGGATGCACGTTTACTTGTTGTTGTCTGTAGAGACCATCTCACAGCCGCTGTGTGGAATTCAACTCGAAGACTAAGTGATTCCCAGTGGTTCCCGGTATGAGAGTTTTGAGCCATCATTTACTAAAGAGCATCATCTCTTTTTAGCCGCAGCAGATGGGAGGGAGATTCTAGAATGATCCTTAATAAAATCAGATGGGAGGGAGATTCTAGAATGATCCTTAATGAAATCAGATGGGTCAATCAAGTCCCTGTGAATCATCGAATGATCCAACTACTGGAGTCAATGACAGAGAGAGGAGAGGAGAGGAGGAGAGGAGGGGAGCAGGGGAGAGGAGGGGAGCAGGGGAGAGGAGAGGGGAGGAGAGGAGAGGAGGGAAGAGGAAATAAGAGGAGATGAGAGGAGAGGAAAGGAGATGAGAGGAGAGGAGAGGAGAGGAGAGGAGAGGAGAGGAGAGGAGAGGAGAGGAGAGGAGAGGAGAGGAGAGGAGGGGAGGGGAGAGGAGAGGAGAGGAGAGGAGAGGAGAGGAGAGGAGAGGAGAGGAGAGGAGAGGAGAGGAGAGGAGAGGAGAGGAGAGGAGGAGAGACAGTACACTACTACACTACTACACACCACTACACACTACACAAGTACATACTACACTCAGGTGTCCTGAAGTCACTAGAGTATAGATAGATAACCAGTCTGTCTGCCTGGCAGTGAGTTGTCCCCTCTTTTCCATGCAGAGCCAGACAGGCTATGGAGGTCACGCAGCACTTAGGGGAACTGGGGACACATCCACACATTAACTGCTGCCTGACCTGTCAGAGGCTCGAGGGGACTGGCTGGGGAGGAGGAAGGGGGCGGGATATAGTGGATCCAGTAGAGAGAGAGAGAGAGAGAGAGAGAGAGAGAGAGAGAGAGAGAGAGAGAGAGAGAGAGAGAGAGAGAGAGAGAGAGAGAGAGAGAGAGGTATGAGTGATGGGGAGAGTGGGAGAGGAGGGAGAGAGGGGGAGAAGAGGGAGAGGGGGAAGGGGAGGGGAGGAGGGGGTACTGCCTAGGGAGGAGGAGGGGGTGGGCTGTAGTGGAACCAGTTTAGCGAGAGAGAGAGAGAGAGAGAGAGAGAGAGAGAGAGAGAGAGGATGGGGATGGGGACAGACAGACAGACAGACAGACAGACAGACAGACAGAC